>NW_017731356.1:8449428-8456989 GCF_001890085.2 Hipposideros armiger
AGGAGAGAGAGAGAGAGAGAGAGAGAGAGAGGAAGATCTGGTCTCCCCCTTGTCTTAAAAGGGCACTAATCTCATCACATGGGCCCCACCCTCCTGACCTCGCTAAACCTTATTCATCTCCCACAGTTTGTCCTTCCAACTACCATCACATTGGGAGTTAGGGTTTCCAAATATGAATTTAGGGAGGACACACTTAGTCCATAAGAAACACCCACTGAGCTCTTTCATGCCAGACATTTTCTCTTAAGTGGGAAACGGTGGCGACTGCTCAGTACATGTGAATGGCTTTGATGTGGAGTCTAAATGAACGGTGAGACAGAGAGGTTTGTTTTCTAAGCAGCTTATTAAGCGAACTTCAAGTCAAGGGTACAGGCAACTAATATACCTGGATACGGGAGCATGGTTTTTGCTGAGGATGGTCTGGGTCTTTTAAGGCCACAATTAGAGACAAGACCAGAGCTTTCCATTCCTCATCTGCTCTTCTGGACTCCAAAGCACTGCCTGCCTCCAAAAAGGAAAATTAAAAACACAAAATCTCAAGTGGTTTGATAGTAATTCATCCCAGCAAATTTTACTTTCCATTAGAAGTCACCAGCTGTCATGTGCTTAGGCTTTAAATGGAAATAACTTGCTCTCAGAGAACATTTTTCAGTTGATGTCACTTGCGAGTTTTATTTTCTCCTAATGAGAAATGGATTTGCGTTGGTGTGGCTTTGGTGACAGGAAACCCCTGGATGGAGGCCTGGCTTGGTGATCTGCCCCCGACCCTGCCCCAAAGAAAGCTAATGGCTCCACCAGGAGTGCAGAGGATCGATACCACGGTCAGGAGGGAGCTTTGGGGGGACAGGGGGTGGGTGGCAGTAACTGCCTTCTCGCAGTGAGAGGCTCACATGCTCCTTCCCTTTAAAAGAAAAGATTTTAATTAAAAAATGCTTTTAAGTGTTGAGGAAGTTTTGGAGAGAGGAGTGAATAGTTTAACATGACTAACGGTTTTAGGGAGACGGCCGCTCTGAGCCTGTGCTCAGAGCCTGTGCAGCTGAGGCCAGACCCCTACCAGAGGAAGCACCTCCGTGGAGCCACCGCTGCATGCAAGTACCTCGAGTCTCTTGCCTGGCAACTGGAATGCTCTCTTCGTGACTCTCAAGAACAAAACAAAACAAAAAGAATCTCTAGACTGATGTTCCCCGGAGCCTGAGCTGAGCCACGTGCAGTCCTGACTGTGGTACCTGATGGAAGAGCTTGGACACCCAGGAAAGAGCCTCCTGCAGCGGGGCCTGGGACAGGTGTGGAGCCCAGCAGATAGAGAAGGCAGGAAGGGGATGCCTGGAGTCATTCCAGCAGGGTCCTGACCTGCTGCAAATGAATAGAGGGGACCAGAGACGTGGGGACTGATGAACTAGGAAACAGAGAAAGGGAGACACACTAACAACCCCAGCACTTAGCAGGCTCCAAACCTGAGGGCTGGAGGTGCCCACGAGCTGGGTCCTCAGAAGGGGTGGGTGGGCTCCCTTGCTTCACCAGCCCCCAGCGTGCACACACGGGCACCTCACACACCACCTCTGGGAGAGCTCCCCATGAAAACAGCAGCATTCGAACCTGTGGCTGGAACAAGGGCCACCCCAGCGGAGACCACACTTCCCCCACACCCCCTATCTCCGTGCTCACCATGAGAGCTCGAAAGTGTCCAAGAATTTCTGAATAATGTTCTTGACAGACACCAAAGCGCTCTCCTCCTCTGGAGCGCAGAGCACCGGGGCTGCCCCCAGGGAAGACCCCTGGCAGCTCCTGTCTGAGCAGCTGGGGCCAGCTCCAGGAACACTAAATTCTGGCCGCACTTCCCGCCAAGGCCTGGTTACTTTAGATTCCCTCTCCTCCCCCTTGTCTCTTCAGGCGGGAGCCTGCCAAGGTATTCGTCATGTTTCCGAGCTACCCCGCTGCGTGATTTATGCACAGACAGGGCAGGAGCACAGAGTCTAGCAGAGGTGAAGGCAAGCCAGGGGTGGGGGTGGGGTGCTGGGTGGTCCTGTCACCCTAGGGGTTGCTAAGAGGGTCCCCAGTTTTAGGATCAACTCTGTTCCTCTTAGTTAGGACTGAGGAACACAGGCTCTACAGATGTCAGGAGAACAGACACCCTCCCTCCCTGCCTCCTTTTCTTCTCTCTCTCTCTCTTCCCCCCCCACCCCAACCCCTCTCTCCTTGTGAGATTCGGCCATAAAAGGAATGAAGCTTCATTTGCCCTTTCACTGGGCTTCACCTAAAAGGGCCTTCAGAAAAGTTTCCAGCCTTCTCCTTTGGGGCGTCGCATGTGGTCCCTTTGGCCAAAGAGGAAACGAGTAACAGATGAGGATGAAGAGGCCAAAACCCAACCGTTAATCACCTCAGAATATGGGCTGCTCCCTCCAAAGCCTGGCTGGGCTCCCCTCAGAGGATCTTTGATTGGAACTTTCCCCGTGGCTTGGCGGGCAGGGTTTGCCGCCGATACTCAGGAATACATTTCAGGGTCCAACTTGCAAGAAGATAAATAATTGTCGTCCAGTGCATTTAATATGCATGTCGTGGTGACTTGAAATGGTTGAAATATTGACTGCAGCTCTTGGTTGAACTAATACTTCATGAAAACGCCCATAAAAGCTCAAGATGCTGTCATCCAAGATGAATTAAAATGCCTCCTTTTATTCCACTGCATATGAAAACATGAGATCACTGGGATATATTTAGAGTGAGATTTGGCAGCCTCTCCATGTTTACAATTCTTGGACTCGAGACTCGAGCATGAATCCGAGGCACCCTTTTCCCTGTTCACCTCCTTTCTCTGAGAAGGTGAAGGCCGGTTCCTAGAGTTTATAATCCTTTCTCGCTGTTACCCAAACTTAACCTTGCCCTGTGGCTACCAGCGTCTTCAGTGCTAAGGAGCAGTTGTGGAGCCTGAGGCTCAAGTCTCAGGTGTTGATGTATCGATCTGACTGCTGAGGTGGCTCCTAACCATCTATCGGTCACCCGGGGTGAAGCAGCGGTTGGGTTTTCCAGCTGAAGAGCTAAAAATACTGTCCTTCCCTCAGCTCTGTGAACCACAATTGGGTCTGCATTAGGTAAAATCTCAGATGCCTTCTGGTCACTGATCTTGTTATTACGTACATGTTGGATTCTTTCTGGAGCCTTCAGGAATGGCATGGAATCCACAGTGAGGGGGAGGTGGGGGCTGCCTGCACTCTCCTGTCCTGTACTGTTTTGTCTCCTGTCCTGTACTGTTTTGTCTCCAAGGCACTGGTTCTCCGCGCTAGGCTGGCTGTGAGTTAGGATCCATCCAGGAAGCTTTAAAAGACACCGATGCCTGCCCCCAGCCGCCACCCCCGCCCCCAGCAGTTCGGATTGTGTTGTTCTGCTGAGCATTGAAAGATTTGAAACAGTATTAGCCTCTATTCCTAAGTATGTTTTTTAAAATCATATATCACAGAAAAACTATTTGAAAGAGCAATAACCAATAAGTAAATTGGCTATCTCAGTAGCAGAATTAAGAGAATTTTTATTCACTTAGTTTTCTGCGTGTCCTTATTTATTTATTTATTTATTTGTTTGTTTGTTTGTTTGTTTATTTATTTGTTTATTGCAACAGAGCAAATTGCATTGAAACAGATTACCAGTATAAACGGGGGACGGGGTGGGGAAGCTATTTCTTACTTAAAAGGAAAGAAGCTCAGGATACCCAAAACAAAACTCGTCGTCTTCCCTACCCTGATTTTCTCCCATATCCCCAGTTCTGAAAATGGCGCTGGGTCCCCACCAGCTAGCCTCACCCCGTGGTCATCCCGGCCTCTCGCTTTCCCTGACTCCATGCATCCGGTTATTTACTAAGCCTCTCCATTCAGCTTCCTAATCCCTCTTCAGCGTCTCCACGTCTTGTCCACACAGGCCGTGTGGACTGTAAGCCGAGTTGACGCCTCGGCTACGTTAACCTGGGCCCCCCATGAGCTTGCTTCCATATTGGTGGAGCTGGCTCCTCACCGAGCTGTCTGCCCTGGAGGCTGCTGCGTGGGTGGGCCTCCAGGCAGGGAGCACACTGCAGCCACAGCGATCCACTCGTACCCAAAACCTGCTCTTCTGATGAAGACTTTCAGGAGCGTCCTCTTATTTCCAGAGCACACCCCAGGCCCTTGCTTGGCTTCCAAGGCCCTCCGGGACCTGCCCTGCCCACCTTCACAGCCCTTCACCTGCAGCCTCCCACCCAGCAGGTACAGCAGTTGCAGGTCCCCAAAGGTGCCCTTGTCTCCCTGACTCAGAGCCTTTGTGTGTGTGTCTCGCAGGCTTGGAAAGCCCTTCGTCCCCCATCCTAATGGCTGTCCCATGGTAAATTCCTGTCCCTCACTGTTCTGCTGCGCGGGTCTACTTCACCAGCAACTCAGCCTCCTTCGCGCTCCCATATGCCTGTGTCTGTCTAGTGCTGGTTAGTCTCTTTGTCTGTTCTGTCTGTCACTGCTGTCTGACTTCCTTAAGGGTTAGGAACACTTCACTTTGTGCCCCAGCACCACTCACGTTGCCTAACATTTCCCAGGCGTTCAGTTAATGAGTTAAGGAATTAACGGGTAATATCAACCCTTTACATGTATACCACTCTTTGTGATTTTTCACAGTACTTTTATCAATGTGTTTGGGGTTGTGTTTTACGCCCCAAATTTGTCGTCAAAAATATTACCTGCACCACCTGCGTTCCCGTTGATTCTCTGGGCAAGGTCAGGCGAGAAGAGAGGCGTGGCCTTCCTCGTTTGCTGGTGGTGAAGTGAGGTGTGGCGTGATCAGGAGGGGCCCTGCTGCCCAAAGCCATGCAGCTGGGCTGATACTGGAGGACTCAGGAGACCACACTCTGCATCTGTTCTACCCCCTCCTCATTTCCGGCCTTGATCCATAGAGTCTGCACTGAACAGTTGACCACAAATAAAGGAGTTTGTCAGTCATTTAAAACCCTGCCTCCTGCATTTCCCAGCCACGTTTTCAGAAAGTGAGGGAAGGGAAGCCGGAAGACAGGAAGTAGAAACCGCAGCTCTGGTGGATCTCAGATGAGGCCCTCCAGGGTATGCAATCAGCATTTTCTAGAGAGGACGGTTCAGCATGTGAGGATTTTACCCCTCTGGAGGAAATATAAATTCACTAATCCCTTCCACTTTCATGGGCTGGGGAGGTAAGGGCTGCCAGGGGATCCTTTCCAGAAAGTAATCAGTGGGGGAGAGCGCCGAACCACCTGTCTCCTGACTCGCCGGCCAGCAGACCACATCCTGAGGCTGCACACAAGGCAATGACCAAAACCGTGGCTCATGTCTCCACTAAACATGCCAGATCTGGGAGAAGTTTCTCTGAGGTAGAATGACATTAAGAGAGCCTTGTCTCTGGCACAGCCGGCATCCTCCTCACCTGAACTTTGCGTTCAGTCTGACCCAGAGGAGGCTCCTGGGTCCCTCTCCACTCAGGCAGGGCCAGGGGTGCTCCACCACCCGCGCCCCAGGAGAGCGCAGAGGTGGAGTGGGGTGGGCAGGTCATGAGGGTCAGAAGTGAGGGGGTGGGGGGAGTACTGCCTCCCTCCCCGCCCCCCTGCTTTCTACTCAGATTCTCCTACAAGCTGTGGTGTAGACAGATCCTGTCCCTACAAGGAGCAGGAAGTCACATAACTGAGCTCAACAAACTCTAAACAGGCACCTACAATGTGGCAGATGTTATGCTGAGAGCCAGCCAGTCAGAGGGATAAATTAGACATGGTTCCTTCATCAGAAAAGCATGTACACATATGGACAAATAAGCACAATGCCTGGAAAAGAGGGACAGGAGATGCCAATAAGGCACTGTTGGACTTTAGGGAAGATGGATTTCCGGCTGGGAATCCAGCAAAGACTTTTCGGAGGAGGTGGCATTATTTAAGTTGAACCTCGAAGTGAACGAAAAATGTGGACAAGAAGGATTGTTGGTTGGCGATGGCGGGAGATGGAGCAGTAAAGAGGGGTGAAGGGCTTTCCACTTGCAGTGTCTGTTATTAGGCTGAATCACAAGCAACTGCCGATATTTTCCTGGTTTCAACTACAATAACGCCCACTTCAGAGGGTTCAATGTAATATTTCCCAGGTAAGTGAAGGAGGGAGAACACACACTGAAGACAGAAAAGAAGGCAGAAGAAATCCTGTATCTGTCAGTAGCTGATAAACTTGACCAAGTTTAAATTTCTGATCAATTGATCAATTTATCTGTAAGGTCTGATGGGCTGATAGAAATGTTCTAGGGATGGCATTTTTCTACTTTCTCAAAAGGAGGCTGATCCTGTAAGGTTTGCTTATTGTCCGAGTTAGATTTGAACTTTAGAATCAGACTGAATTTACCAGTGCCAGGAAGGCAGTATCGAACCTCCGAGTCTGCAAGACTTGTGTTCAAATCCTGGCTCTCCCGCTTAGGAGCCATGCGACCAGCTTGGTCTCTTTCTGAGCCACACTTTTCTCACCTGGAAAATGGTGATAAGCGTATTTCCCATCCTCACGGGATTGTGGAGATGATCCCATGAGATGGTGCCTGTACATCGCTGAACACAATCGCCAGCCCACAGGGTAAGAGGCAGAATGAGCAGAGGGAAGATACCATGTCCAGTCATAGAGGGAATGCCATCATTTTTGCCTTAGAGCCATGGCGTGTTTAGGGGGAGCTGGCAGGACTGGGACCTATTTCAGTACCTGCATTAGTCCCAGGTAGGAGGGAGATGAAGACGCAAGGAGCTATGTGATGCTTGAGTGTCTTAAGCCCGAATGACAATAACACGGGCTCAACATGACCCTATGAAAACATTTAGTTGCTTTCTTCCCTCAGAGCAAACCTGCGAAGGACTCTCACATGCCCAGGTCCCTCCTGGCAGACACACCTGGCTCAGAAGTGGGTTCTTTTGCGCAAAAGAGCTTCTGCGAGCTACCAAGTCAACCACCCTGGAGCAGTTCCCAGGAAAGCAGCGTGATACCGGTGATGGCAGGCTCGCGTGGGCACAGAGGCTCAGGAAAAACAGACGCTTGGCTTTCCAGGAAAGGAAGTCTTGGCCACTCTGAGAAAAATCTAAAACCAGAGAGGTGAGGCAGCCGAAGTGCACATGCCAACCAGAAGGCCCAGGGTGGGGACAGGCACCTGGGCAGGACTTCCGACTGTCTGGGGCGTGGGGTGACTTGGTGCCTGGTTCTCAGCCTTCCACTTCTTTCTCAGCAGTCTCCTGCTGGGGAGGGGGACAACGTCCTGTCACCCTCAGGGAGACTGGCTTGTGTATTTCATTTTACAATAATTGTCAAGAAGAATGTTTATGTGATGCTTAGAATTCTGAAGTAAGTAGTGTTTGTGATGGGGCATTGCTTTGAGAGCATGAGAACCAGTGTCCGGGAGCCCTCTCTGCCAGCCCGGTCCCTCCCTCGTCACTGTCCTTGGTGACCCTTGGTGACCCTTGGTGACCCAGGGGCGCAGAGCTATCCAGGGGGCTGCTCTTTCTCACGCAGGTTCCTAAGGCTGACTTAGTGGCATCTGCCCACTTTTCCATTCATCTTCTATCACCCCTTTC
>NW_017731356.1:8457729-8473704 GCF_001890085.2 Hipposideros armiger
CATGGCAGGGAGGACCCCACAGGATAGACACCCGTTCCTCATGGATTCAGGGCACTGTAGATGCTGGCAGCAGCTCTGGAGTGGAGTCTCCCCAGGGGATGACATTGGAGTTGAATTGTGAAAAATGGAAAGGAGCCGGGGGAAAGGGGGCAGCGGGGGCAGGTCAGGAGACAAGAATTGTGGACCTTTTGGTATTTCTGGTGTGTGAAAGGCACACGCAGGAAGAGACAAGCACAGTCTGAAGAGAGGACAGGTGCTGGGTCAGAAACGGCCTCACATGCATGGCGTGGGGGCATATGGGTAACAGGTAGCTTTGGGGAGGACTGGGGAGTTGATGGTGGGTAATGTCAGTGCCACTTTCCATGGTACAAAAGTTCCCACCACAGCAGATTTCAATTCTACCAATGGTTTAATAACCAACTCACAAAAATTCCTGAAAATTTAACAATCAGCTTGCAAGCTGGTAAGGGCCAGCTCCAACATACTACTGCAGCACGTGTCACATAAAACCCCTCCCAGCCCTCCCCTCCCTGCCACAGAATTCCTCTGCAGTTTTGGGTGGGGGGTGGGGAACTTCACATTAATTAAGTGACTTCAGGCCACTGCCACAAGGCTGTCAGTCTCACTCACCCACACCCTCTCCCTGCCCACAGCTGTTCCTTCTCTCTACCCTTTATCAACACAGGCATGGGGCTCAGTCACCTCGTGGAGTTCCCCAAAAACCACTCACATAGTATAGCCAATGTGTGGACATGGAGAAGGTTCACGTCACAGCAATTCTAATTATATCAAATGAAATATGAAATTGCCCCATTAAAAATTTCTTCCTTAGCCATTTCCACCATCCTGAGCTTTGGTTTCTGCCATATTGCTTTGTCCCCCCTCTCTTCAAATTTCACTGACTCCCTCTGCCCTCAGTACACTCTCCTGAATCATTCTATCTATCACAGAGAGCAGTTGGGCCCTTTCTAGCCAGCCCTCACCCAGGCCTACACTGTGCAGTGTATATTCAGGTCTACTGATGGTTATTTCAATACTGAAGGGCCTCTGGACATAGAGAGGAATACTAATTACTATTTCATGCCCAGTGATTAATCTTACGAATTTATAACAATCATCACTCCCTAAGCTATCAGCATCCCTCTAAATATTCACACACTACATAGACAATAAATAAAAAAAATCCATTGTAAATAACAGTGAGAGGCCACTACACACCTAATAGAATGGCCAACATTCAGAACGATGACAGCACAGGATGCTGGTGAGGACGTGGAGCAACAGAAACTCTCACTCATCGCTGGTGGGAATGCGGAGTGGTGCCGCCCCTTTCCATGACAGTTTGGTGGTTTCCTACAAAAGTAAACGTAATTTTACCATGTGGCCCAGCAGCTGTGCTCCTTGATATTTACCCAAGGGAACCGAAAACTTATGTCCTCACAAAAGCCTGCACATGGCTGTTGACAGCAGCTTTATTCATGATTGCCCAAACTTGGAAGCAACCAAGACGTCTTTCAGTAGGTGATGGATAAATAAACTGTGGTCCATCCAGACAAAGGAATATTATTCAGCACTAAAAAGAAATGAGCTCTCAAGCCATGGAAAGACATGGAGAAGCCTTAAATGCATATAACTAAGTGAAGGAAGCCAATCTGAAAAGACTGCATACTGTATGATTCCAACTATCTGACGTTCTGGAAAAGGCAAAACTATGGAAACGGTAAAAAGATCAATGGTTGTTCAGGGCTAAGTGGAGAGGGAGGAGTGCTTAGACGGAGCACAGGTGATTTGGGGGGGTGGGCAGCGAAACTGTCCTGTAACATACCGTAATGGTGGATACGTGTCATTACACATTTGTCAGAACAGAATGGACAACACCCAGAGTGGACCCCAGTGTAAACTATGGACTTTGGGTGAAGATGACGTGTCCATGGAGGTTTATCCATTGTAACAAATATACCTTCTGGTGGGGATGTGGATAGTGGGGGAGGCTTTGCATGGGGTGGGGGTGGGGGGCAGGGGAGTAAGGGAACACTCTACTTTCCACTGAGTTTTGCTGTGAACCTAAAACTGTTCTGAAAAATGGTGTCTATTTTTTAAAATTCATAAATTTAGCAAATTGGATTTTCACAAACATTTGACATTGATTGCAGACTCACACACCTCCAGGCATTTAGTTCAATTCACAAATTTAATACAGCAGATCCTCTGAAAACTCTACACATATTAAATATGTAAAATATCATGATTCCATAGCTGTTGAATAGCCTTACATCAAAACCTGTTATAAAAGTGCTAATACTGTGGATTTCACTTGGTTTCTTATCCTGAATTCCACACCTTCCCGGGGTGCCAATTTTGACACCTTCCTAGGATTTCAGTGATTCAAACAAATACTATTTTTACCTTACTAGGGATTTTAACAATCTTACCAGACCAAAAAAAAAAGAAGAAACAGAACCACCTCAAAGTCCTGGCGTTGCCAAGTCCGGGCGGCGGAAGAGTTGATTCTGGATCAGGATGTGCGCCTGGGTTGCAAAGTCCGAGGAGAAGAAATCAAATACGGGATCTTCCTTTTTATAATTAAACTTCCTATGTTACTTCTACAAGACTTTTTCAGTCCATCCCCTTCGGGAAGGTTTTTGGTGTTGCAGCATTGAACTTTCCCCCTGACATGAAATGGATTCACATCTTGTTCAGCCAGCGCTGCATCATCTGTTGTCATCGTGATGTATTGACCCTATCTGTCGGCATTATTAAAAATGTGCGTCTCCTGGCTGGTGTTGTACCACAAGTTCGAGGGGCCATCTTGAAGCTTCATCCCCTGAGGGATGCGGTCACTGCTCCTCCCTGGGACCACTGGGAGCACAGGTGGACCCTGCTCTACTCGGCTGTCCTGGGTCAGCCCAGGGCTGAGATGCCTTATCCTGGGACAGCGCCTGCTTTTTCCCAGACAGATCGGCTGACTCAGAGTTCCCTGTGTTTATTCTTTCCTGCTCTCACAGAAAGAAACAAGTACATATCTATCTTTCATGAACAGATATAGAATTAACATAAGAAACAAAAGACCTGTTTATGTGAAATGCCCTCCTTCCCAAAGTCAATGCAGATGAACATATCCCATTATACTCACCTTCCTTTTGATCTACTCACCACTTCTCTGTACACTTTCCAGTTTTTTGAGTACTGTAATGAATCCGCATTCTCCCTCTGGCTCAACCTATTCTAATTAATCCCCAAATTGTCCAGGCTTGGCCCGGGAGCCCCTTGGTTTGGCTCCCTTGTCCTTGCACCACTGCCCCTGAGATTCTTGAAAGCATTCCTGCGTTCTGGCAACAACAAAATGTTCCAGACCCATCCTGATTTTTTTCCTGCCTCAAGATACGGAATCAGCTGTCCTCCCTGGAATCCTCATTCCTGTTCGTGGAGCATGATGTTGGAGACCAGAGTCAAGGTGAGCCTGGGGAGAGGTAGGGGATGGGGGCATGGCTGCTGCCTCAGTGGTAACAGAGACACACACAAAAAAAGCCACTTATTTTTAAGTAATACGTTCATACTCCTCTTTCCAGCTCAACACAACGTGCCCCATAGTTCTTGTCTCCTTTTCTCCCAGTATGACCCTTCAGTGACCACTAAGTCTTTCTCTGCTGACAGGAACACAATGAGCCATAAATTCAGCTCCCACTTTTCCTCCCCTCCCCTTCCTGCAAGGGGAAGGGAGCAGGACAGAGATTTATGTCCCCACCGAAGGGACTCGTGCCACCGCCTCACCCTTAGAAGGATGTGCTGCCCAATGTGATTTGGTTTCCAACTGTGTTCTCCATTGTGCATTCCAGGAGAATGGGGGCAGGGGACCCGATCAGCGCTGTGTTTTAGATCGTTCTCTGGGAGCTGGGTCAAGGATGGTTTTGAGAATGGGCAGGACAGAGGTAGTAAGATCGTCGAAGGGTTGGCTGGGACAGTTCAGAGCAAGAGCCTTGAACCAAGGAAGCGACGGGGAGTTGGGGGTTATTTGGCATCTGGATAGAAGAGAGAAGAGTGTGTCTCATGTGTCTGGTTCTTGTCTCTGCGAGGATAGTGGCACCAGCCGCTAAGCGCGAGAGAGAACAAAGTGGAAACAGACCTGTGAGTGGCCTAGGGAGAATTTGGCTTCGGCCTGTTGAGCTGGAGGCGTTTCCATTCAGATGGAAACGTCCAACAGCGAGTTGGATGCATGGGTCAGGATTTCTAACAGGAACCACAGGCCTCCCAAGCTAAAGGCAGGTGGTTTGGGGCTGCCTGTTGCCAAGGGATGTTCTCCTGGGCCGTCAGCAGCCCAGGCTGTTTGCTTACACTGCTTGGGAGGACTTGGAGACTCTTGTGTTTTCCTAATTCTCATTTTGTCTGAGTCCTCGCCAGGAATCCCTGGTGTTTTTACTTAACACCAGTGCTCCGACCAAAATTAGCAAATAGCCCAAGAGGTTGGGACCCAGAGAAGGGGCTGATCACTTTTCCCTGTTGCAAACCCTAGGTGACAAGGCAAGGGTGGTGGGGCCCGAGAATCAAGGCGGCAGAGGCTTTGGAGCAAGCCCTGGCCATTCCAGAAGATGGTCTGTGCCTCCCCAGGTCCTTCTGGTACATTTTGGAGCCTCCGGAGGAACAGAGGTGGGGTTTGCAGAGAAAGGACCCTTGCCCATCTCCCAAGCAGCCAAGCTGGTGGTACTTGCTATGGGGCGTGTCTGGCCTGAGTGTCACCTGCCCCCAGGACTCAGCCCACCCTCAGAAGACAGCAGCTTCTGCGATGGCCGGACTGCTCGTCTGGGAGTGTTGTTCGAACCCAGACCGGCGCTAGGCAGCCTGTTTTCACTCAGGGGCCAGCTGGACACGGCAGCTTGGATCTCTGTTGTTTACCTAATCTAATGTTGGATTATTTTTCCCCCTTTCCTGATTGTAAGAAATTGCCAAATGTAATCAACCCCCTCACACTCATCACGGTTCTCTACTCCCAGCCAGAGGAAGTCAGACCTGGAGAAGGATGGCTCTGTGGGCTACCGGCTAACCCAGGGCCCTGTTTTCAGCCTCTTACCTTTCCCCAACACGAACCCAACCTAGCGAGTTCTGTCTTCCTACACACCCCACTCACCCCACACACCCCTGCCCATTCCCATCTCCCTGCCTGTGCTGCTCTCCCCTTCCCGTTTCTGTATACCAGTTGGGGTCCCCCCCATCCTTAGAGGCTGAGCTAGGTCTCCATTGCAGCCCACAGTGATAGGGACCCTAACAATTCCTGAGACCAAAGTAGCGTGTGACCCAGACCCTCCCTCCCAACAGCTTGCACAGATGGAGGCGCAACGTGTACATGAAAAATGACAACTACAATTGGGAGGGGTGTTTAGAGGAAAACCCCAAGTGCACTTAGCCCTTTACCTTCTTTAGTTCTCCCGGGAGCTTTTGCCGGGTACCTCACTGTCACCGCACCACTACCCCGCCACCCCAGCCCCTTTCCTGCCTGGATTAGGGCATGGGCTAGAGTGGGCCCCAAAGTTCCCAGCTGCTTCCTGAGGTTGTTGGGACAGGACAGTTTTTGCTGTGTTAAGAGAGTTGGGGAGTGATGTAAATCTGACAGGCGTGGATTAGAACCTCGTGACTAGCAGCCACAGAGGGTTCACATCCTTCCTAAGCCTCCGGCCCGCAGCTGTCAAACACCTACCTCATTCTGTGAGGGATGCAAGAAAGATCGTTTACCTGGAACATCTCATATCCGGCACATGGTACTTATGTGACAGATCGAAGCCAGCGTTACTGTTAGTACATTCCATCCCCACCCCAACCCTCACCTAGATCTATGTTCTGCATCCATCAGCTCTAAACTAGGAGGGTCCCTCGTGGTCAAGCTTCACAAATGTCGGCTGGGAAGAGGGCCAAGGTTTTCAGAGCCAGAGACAGTGCAGAAATTGCTAGCGATGCTCATGATCGTCGGCCTGTAGCATGGCGGCTGTGCTGAGCTCGGCTGGTGCGGATGCAACTGAGGCAGAAGTTAACCCATCTTCCTCCCCTTTCCCTCCTTCCCACCCACCCACCCACTCCTTTCCGTCCCACTACCACACACAACAGCCCTGGCTGCTCTGTCCCTGCAAAGGAAATGTATGGACAAAGATGATCACACAATTGTTGACAAAATGAACCTCAATCTTCAATTATTGGGGAACAATGTAACTATGGCACCTAAAAAAATGTGATAGGAGACTACAGGCATTAGAATGGATCACCATGGAGATGAGAGTATGGAAACATGTTTATAAGCGAGTTGTAAGCAAAATAAGCAGAACACAACATTGTTTATAAAACACTGATTAGAACTAAGTTAAAAAATGTGTATTTCTCTGAGTAAAGATTGGAAAGGAGCACAGACAAACCAAAACAACGGTATAAGAGTAGGAAGGATTATGTGCTGCAATGGGTTTGGTTTTTTTTTTCTTCACATGATGTTAGTAATAAAAATGTCATATAAAATTAAAGTGCCAGCCCACTGTCCTATTCCATATAAGTTCATGTCAAACTGATCGTAGCTTGTGGTTACCTTCCCCTTGTTATTGTTTGGAGCTGGAAGAAGTCTGTTGGGAAGGAGATCCCTTAAATCAAAGAGGAAACTCCAGGAGGTGAGCTGTTGGGGAGTGGGCAGTGTGGAGCCAGCTCCCTGCTCCCCTAACACCTGGTATGTCCCCTCACCGGGCTGGAGAATTCTGGGGCCCTGGTGGCCATAGAGACCACCACACTTTTCTGGGCCCCTCCCATGAGCTGGGTACCCAGGGGTCAAGAGGAAAATGAGCGATGGTACCATGGAGGAAACAGGCAGACCGGGCTCCATCCAGGCTATGGCGTGGGTTACAAGGGCAGGAAAGCAAGTCACTGAGGTCTCAAGAGACAAGGATTTTGATACAGGAAGAAGAGCTCAGAGGTGACCCCAGTGACCTGGGCGAGGCCCATGCTGGGAGGCAGGTGTTCCAGGGGAGAAAGCACAGGCTTTGCAACCTGGGTGTAGATCCCAGCTCCGTCACTTATTACCCAGGGGAGGTGGAGCAAGCGAGTCACCTCCCTATGCCTTTGTTTCCTCGCCTGTGAAACGGGCGTTAATCCCAACCCAACTATTCATTCTCCTGAGTATTAAGAGGCCAGGGACATGAAAGCACAGTGCCTGCATATGGTAGGCACTCAATAAATGTTGGTTTCAGCACTTGTTGGAGCTGGAGGGGAACCCAAGGCTGTCTCTCTCCAAGCCTGTGATGCTCCCACTGAACCACAGGCATGAGGGCAAGAGGCATAGAAACCCCAGCAATTCCCAGGAGGGAGCAGGGTGTGTGTGGCCCAGAAAAATCCCTCTGGGTACGGTTCTGGATTCTCACCCTGCACATGTCTTATCATCACCATCTGTGTCGGTCTCAGTATCACAAGAACCCTAAATGTGTCCCCACAGAGTTGGGGGATGCCTCTCAGAAGGACTTTGCCCTTTGGGTTTCATAAAGGTCAGGGGAGGGGAGTGGTTTTCCTATGCCGGCTCTTTGATCAAAGTCAAAGTGATATTGCACCCTCCCTTGACCAAAGGTGCCAGTCCAAGACCTGGATTGTGAAACGGCTGGAGGGCATCTCCAGATGTGCTCGTGTTGGATTAGGACCCAGGACCCTAGAGCTGGATTCACATCCTGGTGCCATGGTGTCGTTCACGTCCTCAGGCAAGTTCCTTGTCCTCTCTGAGCTGCAGATTCCTCGTGGGCAAAATGAGAGCTTTGGGCTTGATGAGAGGTTCTCACCCCACGCACAGCGGGCTCACCTGGAGACCTATCGGAACCAAGCCTTACAAGACGCCCAGGCACCCAAGAAGTCTAAGCTCATTGGTTTGGCTTGAGGCTTGGGCATGGGGGTTGCTTTAAAGTTCCCATAACCCCCTTTTTTCAAACTTGGCTGCACCTCAGTAGCACCTGGGGCATTTTAAAGATGACTGATGGTGTGTGTCCCACACCCAGCGACTCTGACGTAGTAACAGTTTGCTGTGGCATGAAGCCTGTACATGATGGGGGCAGGGGCTCCAAGCTCCGCAGGTGATCCTGATGTGCAGCAAAAACACATCTCACCTGGAAGCATCTGCCAGGAGGCCTGCATTGCCCTGGCGATGCTTCTGCAGCTGTCAGACTCTTGCTCCTGCTCAGAAAGGCCCCTGGTGGGCTCAGCGACAGGCGTGGCCAGCGATGCTCGGGGCAATGGCGAAGCTGAGACGGCCCCAGGCAAGGTGAGTGCTGGCTGGACACAGGCTGTGAGGGTCGTGTGCCCGTGGCCATTGTGCCTCCGGGAGCAGCAGCAGAAACCCAGGAGGGAGGCAGGCATGAGCACCAAACACCACTGATGCTGGAGGCTCGGGGTTTGGGTCTTGGTGTGAATCCTGGGGGGTCCCGGATGAGTCCCTCACCCTCTACACTGATTCATTTTCCTCATACACATTTTCCACCATGTATCAAGCTCCCTGCTGGGCCCTGAAGAGAAAAGATGAATTGGTGTAGGGCCAGGTGGGAAGGATATAGGGGGGAACATTCAGGCAGGGAGCAGGCCAGGCAGAGGCTCGGGGCTATGAATGGTGGGATAACGGTGGTGCAGGGAGCGGGCAGGCAGGGCCCAGTCGTCCCCTCAGGAGTCACGCTAAGGAGCTTGGGCCTTCTCCTGGTGACCCTACTTCCCATATGAGCCTCAGCATCGCGGTCGCAGGACAAACGGGGCTGCTCTCTACCTCCACCTGCCGTTACAGAACCCCCACTTCAAGGTACCCTAATTCTGGGGTCCACAGGGGTGTCCCTATGCGGGCACTGTGTGCCTGCCCAACTCCTGCTGGGCCTTTGTCCCAGCCCCTGTGGAGGTATCCACGGCCAAAAGCTCCCCAGGGCCCAGGAAGGGCCCCTGGCGCCTGTAGATGGCCTGATGGCGTCTCTGAGCAGTACTCCCTCACATGGGCCTCAGCCCGAGCGGCCTGTCCTCTGTCTGACGGGGCACTTAAGGAAAGCACTTTGTCCCTGAGTCCATTGGCCTTCCTGCTAGGACTCCCCAGAGGTGCTCGAGGCCACCCCCAAGCCCTGCCTTTACCCTTTATTCCCTTAGGACGAGTTCTCCCTGGGAGGCTCCAGGGGCCCTCCTAGAAATGGGCCCCAGCAAACCCCCAGCATCCAGAATCCTGGGACCCACACATGCTGCTGGTGACTGGGAGCATCCAAGACAGAAAGGTAGGCCAGGGAGCGACATCTACTTTCTTTTGTAGAAAAAAAAGATATGGAAAACTGAAAATTCGTTTGTCATCTTTGGGTAGGGTCCAGCTCTTGAGCATCAAGACTTGCATGTCGAATGAGATGAGGTGTCAGCTCCACAACCACCACCTTCAACTGTTAGTGCTTTGCGATTTAAAAGTGTGTTCACCTGCGTTTTCTCAGGAGCTTCACAACGAGCCTGTGAGGCAGGAGTTGGCACTAGCTTCATTTCACAAATGAGTGAGCCGAGGCTCAGAGAGGTTAGGTGATTTGCCCAGGGTTGCACAGCTAGGACAAAGAATCCCAGTCTAAGCGCCTTGGCTCCAAAAAACTGGCTACATCAAGCTGCTGACAGCATTCCTTAAACTATGAAGTGTTACACAATGTCCGGCATTAATAAATATTATCACTTCTACCACGTGGAGCTTGGCCTGAAGCCCCGGAGCAGACTGCAGTTCAGCCCTGCGGCACTGCACATGCTCCCCTTCCGTTTGCCCATCTTAACAGGCCCAGCGTGCAGAACCTCGATCAGGAGCGAGAGGAGCCATCGTGAGACTCTTATGGCCAGGGCTCCCTGCGAGCCCCCATCTGGCTTCCCATAATAAGTCTTTGTACCGTCTGGCTGTGCAGACACTGAGGTCCTGTGAGCTGCCCCCACTGTTCCGAAAGCAGGGCTCAGGGCATGGGACCTGTCTGGCACGTTGTGAGGCTCGGAGGTGACAGGCCCTAGGGGATGCCCCTTAGGCACCTCTGGCTCAGAGCCACTCAGGCTTCTCGGGTACAGCCTTCGTGTTTCCCCCAAGGTTTTCTTTTGCAGGAACATGAATTCCTGTTTCTAAAGTGTTGGGAGTGATGCGGTAATGCAGAAGACAGGGAGAGGGAAGTGGGGGAGGAGGGGCTCCGAGGTTGGGGGAAGTCAAATACTCCCCAGGAAACATTTCGATGCATACAAGGCTGAGAAACATATGCATTGCGTTTTCCCAAAGAGTACATACACATGGACTGAAAAATTACAGGGCAAGGGTGGGGGTGGGATTTTTGTTTTTTTGGATAATTGGGTGTTTTTTTCCCCTAAAGCATATTTGAGGGAATTTTACTGGCAGCCAAACCACTTAAAACATCCCGAGATACTAACCAGACATGGAGTCATCCAAGCGACCTGTCCCCCAGCTCGGCAGGTTGACTTCCCCTTCCTGTTCCTGGGCACAGCTTCCTGCCTCGCTCACCCCCAGAGGCTGTGTGTATATGAGGAATGATGACTGCAGGTATTCCCATTGCCAGGTGACACCTTTGCCTATGGCCTGTAGGTGCTGCTTGCCTGGGTCATCCACGGTGAGCTCCCAAATGTTGTCTAAACGTCCAGTGGAGAGCAGCGGGTCTGGCCTTTATACCTCTCCGTGCTGTAGTTTCCTCATCTGACAAATGGGAATAATAAACACACTTCTCTCCTATTTCATTACTGAGAATTAAATGGGTGAAATACCTGTGAAATGCTTAGATCTGTGCCTTGCACACATTTAAGTGTTTGGCGCTCAAAAGAGAATGGCTGTAGCTGTTATTATATAGGATGTGTATGTCAATACCCGGAGTGGAGCGCTTTAACTCAGGACTTGATGGCAACAAAAGGATTCACTGCAATCCCTTTGTTTTTTCAACAAATATTTATTGAGGGCCTGCTGGTGAGAAGGTGACACTTGGAGCAAAGGCTGGAGGGAGGTCAGGGAGTGAGCCACACACATACCTGGAGGAGGAGCATTTTAGATAGAGGGGGCAGCCTCTGCAAAGCCTAAAGCCGTGTGTTTCCCGAGGAGCAAGAAGGCCGGCAGGGCCTGGCAGAAGTGAGCGCGGGGAGGACAGTGGAGCAGAGCAGGGAGTGGGGGCAGGCACGGCAGGGCTTCCTAGGGGAGGACTCGGGCTTCCACCCCAATCGGATGGGGAGCTCCTGGAGAGTTCTAACTTAAGGTTAACAGGATAACTGGCCGCTGTGTGAGAGTAGGCTCTGGGGAAGCAGAGTGACCAGTTAGGAGCGAAATGACAGCTCAGCCACCCTCTGTGATAAGAACGCGCATGACCCACTGTCTCTGGGCAGATTCGTTTGTCACCCCCTGAAATGGCTGTCTTTGGTCAGCCTTGCCAGTCCCTCCAACCAGGGCCGTCTCTAACCACAGACTTGGGCACTGGGCTCTGGCTGTGGGGTCAGGGTTTCTTCTGTACTCGTCATGGGGTGGGGAGAAGGCAGGGCAGGGAGTGGTGTTAGTTTAAAGCATTTTGAACAGAAGCATCTCTTCTCATTCTTATTTCCCACCTGGATTTAAATTAGCCCCCACCACCACCACCGCCGCCAAAAAAAAAAAAAGCAAAACTTCTCCACTCTCTCCTGACAACTCTACCCTCAGCTGCAGAGCACAAGGCCTAACTGCTTAGTCACATACTGGCAGTGTGAGGACCCACATCTTATCTTGGAGGAAACGGGGTCCCGAAGCCGACACTGGCCTGAGCCCACTGGCCCTCAGGAATGTGAATCCACCGAGTTTTCCTGAGGGACGTGTGGGGTGTGGGAAGGTCTGTGGCCTCATGTCTGGCCTGGTGTCTACTTCTGCCTCTGCCACCGGTAGCAGCTGCCCTCCATAGAGCATGCTCAAGGCACAGTCTTTCTTGAGACTCACAATAACCCTGTGAAAGAGGTAATGCCATTTCCTCATCCCAATTTTACACATAGAAGACCCAGCCCAGGACGCTAAGTAATGTAAGACCTACGGGTGAGAGAGGCAAGATCTGAACCCAGGTTTCCTAACTGCAAACAAAGCCCTACCGTTGTTTCGCCACATCACGTGGCCGCTAACCCCATGTCGCCTTCTGTGCTCTCCTTCCGTTGAGCCCTCCTCTGGAATCAGGGCCGGCCCTTGGATGGTTTTGAGCAGTAGTACCTGGTGATATTACACTTCTGAGGCTGGGCCTCAAGAGAGCCACAGCTTCTCATAAGCCTTCAGCATTGGGAACCTCCCCTCTTCAAAACCTGCTGTCATGTAAGAAATCCATTTAACCTATGACCACCCTTCTGTGAAGTCCAAGGCCCACGATGAGAGAGACGCTACATGGTAAAGCCTGGAAGGGCCAGACATATGAATGAAACCTTTCAGGCCAGCCAAGACCCAGCCAACACATGTGGAGAACAGCCTCCAGGCTGAGCCCAGCCTGAATTCCTGCCCTGCAGAATCATGGGAAATAAAATAGTTACTGTTCTAAGCCACTAAGTGTGGGAGTAGTTTGGGGTAGCAAATAGATAATCAAAATACAGTAAAACCTTGGATTGCAAGTAATGTGGTTTGCGAGTGTTCTGCAAAACGAGCAAACATTTCTAATACCTTTTAACGTAGTAAACAAGTGATGTCTTGCAATATGAGTAGTTTGTTTCCAGAACAAATTATGCTCATAAACCGAGGTATTACTGTACCTTTAGATGGCAAGAGATGAGCAACAGTCACCTTGATTCCTCCCTCCCTCCCTTCCTTCCTTCCCCTCCACAAAGGTTTATTAAGCACCTACTATCTGTCAGGCCCTATGCTAGGTGCTGATACAAAAATAAACAAGGCAGCCCCGGACCCTGAGGAGCCTAGTAGATAGTAGGAAAGCCCATGTGTAAACACATACACACATGAAAGTGATCATGATCATTACAAAGCACAGAAAGGGCACAAACTCAGGAGAGCCCGACCTCCACTGGAGCACGCAGGTCAGTGGCAGGACAGAGGCAGGAGGAGGGGTGTGTTGTGCTCATCCTGGGAGCCAGGCATGTGCTAGGACTCGGTCAGCTGATCTGTAAACTATCTTCCTCCCTATCCCCAGCTGGGGCAAGCTTCACTTGCATTAACTGCTGTTTGTGTATCATGCAAATCATTAATTAAAATGCTGAGCAGGTTAAGGCCAGGCTAGATGCACCCTGTCTATGTCAATTTAGGTCTGCCCCGATCCCTGCCACCCGCCCCTTGATAGAATTATGTCAATAATCACTTTTCAAGAACTTCTGTTGAACCAGCTACAGACCCATCTGTATTTGTCAGCTCAGGCTGCCATAACAAAATACCAAAGATTGGGTGTCTAAAACAAGAGGTTTTGTTTTCTCACAATTATGGATATTGGAAGTCCAAGATCAGGGTGCCAGCATGGCTGGGTCCTGGTGACACCCTTCTTCCTGGCTGACTGCATTCTCTCTGTGTCCTCACATGGTGAAGAGAGAGAGCTCTGGTGTCTCTCTCTTCTTATAAGGGCACTAATCCCATCCTGAGGGCCCTACCCTCCTGACCTCATCAAAACCATAACTATCTCCCAATGGCCCCATCTCCAAATATCACATCGGGAGTTAGGGCTTCAACATATGAATTTGGGAGGAAAACAAACATTCATCCATAACAACCGTCTAACCAGGTTATCATCTGGATGACATTTCAGCTTGACCTTGAGGATATAATGGGAGTCTTCATTAAGGTCCATGTTTCAATCCAGAGTATAATATCCCACTAATTCTCTAGTCTGGTGACCCCATAATTAAAGGAAATGAGACCATTTCCTCTCCTAACAGCCTACAAATTGTGTGTTTAATAACCTTTTCAAAAGGTTTTGTCAAGGTTCAGGTCTGCCGGTTTTGAAGTCTACCTCTTTTTCCATATTTAAAAAATTGGTTCAAAATCCGCCCGTCTCCTGGCAACTCCTGCCTCCCCCAAGACTCTTCAAAGAGGACCAGGCAGAATTTGGGGGTGCTGTTTGGAGAGTCTCTCCATGTTCTGGGATGTATCTGAAATAGTTTAAAGGTGCCAGACACTCCTTTCCTTGTGTGACAGGATAATTTCTTGAAGTGTTAACGTGGGTGTTTTCTCCTTTTTAAATGTGCTGGTCCCAAGATGGATGATGGTAGCTGAGTCCTTACGTGTTTCCCTCCCACGAGGGAGTTTGTACAATGAGGCCAAAAATAGAAGTACCCACTTCGTTGTCTATTTCTGGCATTGGTTGAAGAGATTATGATATATACTTATAACAGCAACTGGAAGAATAAGGGACAGAATTCTCTGAGACCAAAAAAACAGTCATCAGTCAGAGTGAGAGGGACCCAGGACTAGGGCAGTGCTGAGGAGGTGGTCAGACCTGGGTCGATGGCAGCATGGGACCCTTGGAAAGGCTAGGAGCACAGATATCAGGGCACCCCATCCCAGCAACGATGTTCACACCCCACACATGGCATTGAAACAGAACCTTCAGGGGACCAGGAGGATGTCCACCATGACCATAATGATCTAGAGCTGTGTGACCTTGGGCTAGTTCCTGAACCTCTCTGGTCTCAGCGTCCTCATCTGTAAATTGGGGGCATTCATATTACTTGTCTCAGGATTGTTTTATGAGAGTTGAATGAGTTCATACATGTAAATATTTAGAACAGTGCCTGGCTCGTAGTGATGATGATGATGATGATGACAAGGATTGGCTGGTCAGAGGTGCAGCACGCCCCTGGATTCTGGGGACAGGAGGAGCCTTGGTAATAAATGGAGTTTCCTGCCAAGCTGGCAGGGTAGGAACTTGGAGTCAGGTTGAAGCCAATAAAGAAAATAGAGAAATGCAACCAAGATTCTCATCTGCTTCGCTCTCTCACTCCACGTCAGGTTGCAATTTCCTCTTGAAATTGTTTGTGTTCCCCTTTGTGGAGCAGATAACATCTGAGTGAGCGCTGACATCCACTAATAATTGCCGCTTTCCCCCAAGCAGGGGGTCTACCCCTTTCTTATTCATCTTTCTTATTCATTTTCCAAACAAAACTAAAAAAGAAAGAAACAGTGACAGACAGGATGGCCCCCCCCAAAAGATGTTCACACCCTCACCCCCAGAATCTGTGAATGTATGTGACATGGCAGTGAGGATGTAGGTGGAATTAAGGTTGCTAATCAGCTGCCCTTGAAATAGGGAGATTGTTCTGGGTTATCTGGATGGGCCAATGTAATCACCAGGGTCTTTAAAAGGGAAAGGGGGGGCAGAAGAAACCAGAGAGATGACAGGAGAAGGACCCCACCCGCCATTGCTGGCTTTGAAGATGAAAGGAGGGGGCATGAACCAAGGAATGTGAGGAGCCTCTAGAAGGTAGAAAAGGCAAGGAAACAGATTCTCGCCTGGCGCCTCCTAACGGAAGGCAGCCCTGCAACCCCTTGTGAGAACTGCGTCAGACTCCTGATCTCCACGATCATAACGTTATGGATTTGTGTTCTTTTAAGCCACTAAATGTGTGGTAATTTGCTACACAATAATGGGAAACAAATATACAAGCAAACAACAGCAATAATAAACCAAAGAACAACCAAACAAAAGCACTTGGTTTTATAAAGCTCAGCTTTAGCTTTCCTGATGCTATTCTGAAAGTGTTGTTGCTTTTCTCTTGAGGTCGTCCTTGTTTCCGGCCCCTCGTCCCAGGGCTGATGAGCTTTTTGGAGAGCACCCCATTCCGTTAATTTAAACATGTCCCTTATCTTCACTGAGGTTACACTCTCAGAATTTTCTAGCATCGTATTTCTTTTTCACATCACTGGGGCCATGCCTGCCTTTCTCTGGACCTTCCAGAATCCTTTACTAAGTCCTGGTACATGTGACCGACTAGTTAAGAAACTGTGCCAGGTGCTGAGGACGTCAAGATACAAAGCCACTCACAAGTAGCTTCTAATCTTATGGCTGGGAT
>NW_017731356.1:8477054-8477833 GCF_001890085.2 Hipposideros armiger
CCCATTATTTTGAAGGTATCCTTCCCTGTCTTCTAGTTCCCCGTGTTACTGGAGAGAAACCTCGTCCCCTCTCATTACTGATCCTTGTATGTGTCTTTAATTCTCTGCCTCACAAGCTGATAGGATCACCTCTTTATTCTTGTCGTTCTGACAATTCAAGGTTAACCACCCTGGTGTGGGTCTGTGTTCAGTCTTCTTGCTGGTACTCTGTGGGTCCTTTCAGACTGGTGGTTTATGGCCTCAGGGCTGAGAATGTTTCTTCTATTGGTTTATTGATTATGCCCTCTTCTCAATGTTCTCTGGTCTCTCCCACTGAAACTCCTTTAGTATATTTGAACTTCTTATTTTACATCTCTCTCCCTCTCTTTTTCTTCTGTTTTCTGGGAGATTTCCATGAGTTTATATTCCAATTCCCCTACTGAATTTATTTTGACTATCATATATTAAATTTCCAAGAGCTATTTCTTGGTCCCCGGGTGTTCCTTTTTTTCTTTTTTTTAAGAAAATACATATGTAGCACCCTCTTTATAGATCTTGATCTGTCTGATGACCATTGTAATTGTTTGTTTTCCTCAGCACCTTACATTATCCTTGTTTCCTGAATTCCTCTTTTCTGTTCATTTTTGTTATCTTATTTTGATCTCTGTCTTTAATGTTGGGGGTGTCTGGTATGGATTTAAAAAAAAATACATAAGCCACAAAGGCAAAACATGAATAAGCCTCCTTTTAGAAATAAAATCTAATCAAAATATATAAGCTATTTTCTTAAAGAAAAAAAA
>NW_017731356.1:8477862-8484959 GCF_001890085.2 Hipposideros armiger
AAAAAAAAAAGAAAGCTTACATGTTATATGATTCCATGTATATGACTTTCTGGGAAAGACAAAAATATAGGAACAGGCAACAGAGCAGCAGTTGCCAGAGTTTAGGGAAGGAAGAAAGAAAGGTCTGACTACAAAAGGGGTAGCAAGAGAGAAATCGGCGGGGGAGGGGGGGTGTAGGAATTGTTCTGTCTTAGGTGGTGATCCCATGAATCTGTATATGTATAAAAATGCATAGACTGACACCAAAAAATGTGGCTTTTACTGTATGCAAATGTAAATATTTTTAATAAAAGCCAAAAAAAAAAAAACCCTGAAACCCACAACAAAACTCTGTCCTCTCCTCCTGGGCCCTGGTCTTCACTCCTCCGAGCTCAACAAGGAAGGGCCCAACTATGGAAGAGGCCACCAAGGACTAGGATGGGGCCTGACTCAAGAGTAGACATTCAGGAGCTTAATTTCGTACCCTACTGTTCTCATGGTTTTGGAATTATCACTGTCCTGTGAGACACAATTTGCTCAGTGTCCATTCCTCTGTGTTTGTTTCTTTAAACAATAGACATTACCACTCAGAAACAACTGAGCCACCCCCATCTAAGGGAGAATTGATTCTCCGAGGTCTTGGCCAATGCAGAGTCCCTTTGGGGGACACACAGGAAAACGTGTTGCCCGCTACATCCAGGGCTCCTCCCAGCTGCTGGGGCCAGGGCGTGAGTGTTATTTAGAGAACTGTGGGATAGGACCTCTACGATCAGTTAGCCTTGGTTGTACAGAGTGCCCACCATCCCCCAAGAGGTCATGTCCTGTCACTCTTCAGTGCATGTTCTGCTTTAAGACCCTATGCAATGCCACCTCCTCTGGGACGCCTCCCCTGACCACCTGCCCTCCTTCTGTCTCCCCAGGAACATTCATTGATTCAACTAGTAGTGACTGCACACCTCCTTGCTGGGAATTAGGACCATGAATAGACTGGAGAGGGACCCTGCCCGGGCAGAGTTAACCTTCTCCTAGGTGAGGGGATGCAGGGATGGTCATGGAGGCCTTGCCATGGGGACGCCACTTACGCAGGGGCCTGAAGGAAGGCCTCCCTCCTCCTTCCTGAGCACTGTGCATTCTCTGTGGTCTCTCCTAGGAAGGGCTGCCAATCAAAATATAGCATGGGACATACTTACACTAAAAACTTATGCTTTGTTCTCCTGAAATTCCAATTTAACTGGCCATGCTGTATTTTCTCAGGCAGCCCCACTCCTCGGGTCTCCCTGCCCTGTGAGTTAAGGGAAAGAGGGCTCTGGTACCCGCAGGGCCCCACAGTGTGGCTGGCTCACAAGTAGGTACTCAGTAAACCACGAAAAACTGATTCAGTAAATGGATGAATGAGCAATGCTCCTTCCCTTGTATAGTCATCCCCCCTTATCCATGTAAAGGCAGGGGCACAAGACCCCCAGCGGATGCCTGAAACCACAGAGAGTACCGAACCTTATAGATACTGTGTTATTTCTTATACATACATAACCTATGATAAAGTTTAATTTACAAGTTAGGCACATTAAGAGATTAACAACACTAATAACAAAATAGAACAGTTAAAATAGACTGCAATAAAAATGATGTGAATGTAGTCTCTCTCTCTCTCTCTCTCTCTCTCTCTCTCTCTCTCTCTCTCTCTCTCTCTCTCTCTCTCTNAAAGACCATTTTTTTAAGCAGTCCTCATATATCTAACCATAGTGAGCAATACATAATAAATATAAGTAAATAAAACTGAAGGGTCCAGGTCAAAAACTTGAGTCAATTTATATCTCAAACACAATCATTATTCAAATGTGTTAGAACTTTTTTTTATTGTTGTGACTACTGCAGGTATTTATGATCATATATATTATGCTCATGTGTGCTCAAATTTCACATAATAGTAATAAAGACAATAAAAACAACACTACCATTTGTTGCACAATTACTATGTTCCAGAAACCATCAAATGCAAGTATTTTATAGGCATTATCTCATTGAATGTTCATCAAAGCCCTAGATCAAAGACCACTGTAAAAATTAAATGAGGGCGGGCCGAGTGGCGCAATGGTTAAGAACTGGCTTGGGACGCCAGAGGGCCCCAGTTCGGATCCCATATATGAGGGCCAGTGACACTGCCCTCTACAGCTAAGACGCTGAACAACAGCTCAACCTGGAGCTGGGCTGCTGTCAATCACTGGCAACCGTACACTGCAGGGCTACCGTGTGTAGACATCAGCCAGCATGAGCAGCCAGCAGCCACAGTGAGCAGCCGTCCAGAAGCCAGCAACTGATCTGCCTCGCCCAGGAAGAGCGCAATGATGGTGCCAACTTGGCCAGTGAAGCCACGTCCACCACAACTAGACTGAAGAACAAAATGACAGCAACTTGTCTGTTCCCCTTCCCCCAATTCCCCAATAAAAATCTTTAAAAAAAAAATTAAAATTTAAAAATCTTTAAAAAAAAAAAAGAAGAATCTGTTTTATCTCCTATGTCTGTGCCTCTAGCTGTCAGATCAGTGGAAAGCACAGAAGGGCTGCATGTCTGCTGGAAGGAAAGGCAAGGCCTCAGAGAGGCTGGGGACTGAGGCTGGCTCTACCTTCCGTCTGGAAGGGGAAGAAATTCTCCACCAAAAGCAACACACGGTGAGCAGTGAGGAGCAAAGAAGGAAGCCAATTCCTGGAGGAAGGAAGGAAGGAAGGAAGGAAGGAAGGAAGGAAGGAAGGAAGGAAGGAAGGAAGGAAGGAAGGAAGAAGGAAGGAAGAAGGGAGGAGAGAGTGAGGGGTTCCAGCAGAGGTGGGTTTAGCATGAAGCTGATGAAGTTTAAGCTTAGGGCCACTCACATGCAGGGACCTTTTCCGAGTTCCTGGGAGAAGCCCGTGGCAATTGCTTAAAATTAGTAAAAGTCGAGAACGTGAGATATATTGGGTTGTCGGAAAAGTCATGGCGTATTTTTCCTCTGTTTTTTGTTGCAAAAATGCGTCATGGCTTTTCCGACAGCCCAATATTAACCAGCATCCATTAGGATATCCCCCTCTGATATCCCTTGGTCTGTCGTTCTCCCTTCCATGTTGGGCAGTGCTTGCAGGGGCTGTGGGCACTTTTAGTGTCTGGCTAAAGGGAAATTAAGTTGACAGTGCATTTATATGTACGATTTGCTGTCACTCCCTAGCAGAGTGAGCTAATTTATAGTGCCCCTTCCCTAGCATAGGAACAGCTTCTAGGAATATCCCTACTGTGCACTGTACTGACTCATGACCAAAGGTCACATGAACGTCTCCTGGTACCGGAAGTAGGTGGAAAGTGTTAGAGAAACAAGATTCAAAATGTACAGGGTCAAAAGCTAGTGTGTGGAAAATTCCTTCAGTCATTGTAAAATTGTCGTAGGCAGGGTTCGGTTCTCACTGATGTCAAAGCTCTCTTCTGCCAGGAGAGTCTCTTGTCAGGAATATACTTAATGCAGCATGCACAATTATAAGCGCTCTACTTTTTTTTTTTTTTTGGTCTTTGTTGGAATTGACAAAAATAGAATGTGTGTTCCTGAGGGGCATGACGCCCTATCTTCCTAAACTTAGTAGTTCAGATTTCCTCCCCATTCTGGCAGACCTTCCTGCCTACCCCATGGCCCTCTACAGGAGCGCTTACTGTTTTTAAATTAGTCAGCATGGGGCCAGCCTGCGTGCAGCATGGGGTAGGGGCCTGTGGCTGCTCTCATATAACAATGTGACTGTGGAAGTAATCTGCTGCTCTTCTTCCTCACCCGGGACCGCGGGGGAACCTCTGGTTTCATGTGCCCCCATTGCTCCCAGCCTCAGGGAAGTTTTTTCACAATTAGCCAGAACCTTCTGCAGAAGGGCTGCACTGGAGAGCTGTTGGGGTCCAGCTGCGCCAACCCAAGCATGAAAGGACACTGACCCCGTGTGGCGACTTGTGGAAGTGCAGCACCAGGAGAGGAAGGAAGGCGTCGGGCACCAATGTGGTACCCTGGACCTGAGACCTCAGCTAAACGACCCCTTCACATCTTCCCTGATCAGCCCAGATCTGTCCCTATTCACAGCACAGGCCTGCTGGGGAGGAACCTGGCCTCCTCGGGGCCTGCTGACTGTTCTCTTTTGGTGACCTGTCCCCATCAGGCACTCTCAACTCTGTGCTGTTATTGGGCTGTGGCTTCTGGACTGAGCTCAGTGTGGGCGAGGGAATTGCCACGGAGGGGTGCGGGGACATGGGCTCAAAGAGCAGAAGGATTGTGAAGGGTGAGGGGAGGAGCGTTCTCTTTCTCACTCGTTCTCAGTGTCCCCAACGTAGTGAGTGCTCGCTTAACATCATCACCATTTTTTTAAGCGCACAGTTCCGTAGTATTAAGTGCATTCATATTGTTGTGCAGCCATCCAAGTTGATTCTTGCATGATCTTACGTGAATGGAAGTGTTAAAAAACAAAATCCAACTGAGTAAATTTTAAAGATCTTACTGACTTTATTCGATTCATGAATCAGGTGGCGTCTAATCTCGCAGACAGAAAGGAGCTGGGAACGACTTTGAGTAGGCAGAAGGGGGCTGGGACAAGGACTTTATACTAGGTGAAGAAGGGGGGTGGTTATTGCAAAAAGAAAAAAAAANTTTTTTTTAGATGTAAAGAAGTCAAGATCAGTAATAATTCCACACATTTCAACCACATTGTGAGGGGTGAAAAGGATGACTATTGCATTGTTCTGTACACCTGAAACTACTAATAATAATAAAATAAAATTAATTAATTAATTTTTTTTAAAAAGAACTTCATTCCTTCTTATGGCTGAGTAATATTGCATGGCGCGGTTAGACCATGTGTGGTTGACCCTTTCATCAGTTGAGGGGAATTTGAGTTGTTCCCACATTTTAGCTACAGTGAGTAATGTACAAGTTTTTGTTTGAGTATCCATTTTTGATCCTTTGGGGTGTAGATCTAAGACTGGAATTGCTGGGTCATTATGGTAATTCTATGTTTAACTTTTTGATGAACTGCCAAACTGTCTTCCACAGCAGCTGTACTACTTTGCATTTCCAGGAGCAATGTCTGAGTTCCTATTTCTCCACAGCCTCACCAGCACTGTTATTTTTTCGTTTTTCTTTTTTTATTATTAAAGCCGTTCTAATAGGTGTGGAGTGGTATTTCACCGTGGCTTTAATTTTCATTTCCCTAATGACTAATGACTTTGGGCATCTTCTCGTGCACTTGTTGACCCTTTGTATATACTTTTTGGAGACACATCTATTCAAGACCCAGCTATTTCATATCCCCCAATTCTCACAACACCGCTGAGAGGAAACGGTTATCCATGTTTTTATAGACGAAGAAACCAAAGCTAAGAAAGGTTAGGTTGCCCTAAATTTAGTCGGTGACGGAAAGCAAGGTCTGCCTGACCCTGAAATTCACACCACACACATGCCCCAAATGTTCAAATGCACAGATGCTAGTGCCAAAGAGAATTGCAGGCAAAGAGCTCTGGGGTATGGGGACGGGGTGAGCGCCAAGAGCTGCAGCCCCCAAAAAGGTCTTCAGGTGGGAAGGGGGGAGGAGGTTCTACGTGGGTTTGCGGTGACAGAGAGACACACACAGTGTAAGAGCACATTGAAGGGCACCCCAGCGGCCAGGTCTGTGTCTGCAGCAGAGAAAGACACGGACGGTGCGTTCAGCTAGGGCCCGCGTGTGTTTTGCGCTCTGGGCTCCCTCATGTTCCAGGAACTCTCCAAGCTTGGCCACACTCAGCTCCAGCTAGGAACTCTGGGACGAACTCAGACAGACTCAGCCTCACCCAGGGTCACACAAATGGAAGCAGTAAATCAGTGCCCTACACACGCGGCCACTGCAGCTGCAGGAAACCTGGAGGTGTGACATGACACTTCTGTGAAGTTTCCAGAAAACAGCTTCACATCTCGTGTGTGTGCGCGCATGCATGGACTCCAACATGGACCCTTTCAGAAACCCACCTCGACCTCTAAGAGGTGCAAAGCGAGGTTGGGGGGCGGGGTGATGAGGTGGAAAGAGCGCTGATGATCCGAGCTGAGGAGAAACGACGACCAGAGCTGCCCTTAGGCTTTGGCAAGCCGCCTTCACCTCTGGAAATGATGCTGAAGCATTTAAGCCTCTCTCTCCTAGGGCTTCCTGTTTCCTATTTGGTCTCTGGTTTCTAGGCAACCCACGAATACCCCTGAACTCCTGAAATGTACAGGTCTCCAAGTGTCCCTCAGACTCCGAAGCTCACATCTGTAATGAGTTTCCCATCTGCCAGGTCTCCCAGGGCAGCCCATCAATTCCGCTGTCTCCAGAGGACAATAGCAATTGTGAAGATGGCTTGGTGTGTGCGCATGTGTGTGTGTGCGTGTGTGTGCGTGTGTGTGTGTATGTGTGTGTGTGTGTGTGTGTGTATGTGTTCCCCCTTTGTAGGTTAGGTTTCTCCAGTCTAATAACCCCTCCTGCAAACCCCCCTCTAGTTTGGCTGGATCTGGTATGGGTGGGTGGGGGGGTGCAGCAGGAGATTTAGTGTTTGCTGCTTTGATTTGAGGAAAGAGCCAAGTCTTGGCAGGAGCCCAACAGCTAGAAGGAAGGTGGGGGAATTAGCACAGCACTTGACCCGCTGTGGCTGGTGGGGTTTCTCTCTCTTACAAAGGAACGCAGGGGCCTCTTCTGCTTCCAGAACTCTGGTGGGTTTAGGGGATGTGAACCCCTCCTTAGATGCATGGCAAACTGGCTTCTGAGCGCAGTATAAAATCGAGGGGCCAGAGGTTTGGGAAATTGCCATTAAGTTTTGGCTTTTAGCATAATAATACAGGATATGTGGTTTTCAAAGTTAAATAGTATTTCAAGGCTTACAACAGAAAACAAGAGTCCCCCTCCACTCCGATTACCCGCTGTGCCCCAACCCTGGGGGCAAGCACCTCTATTTCCTTGAGCTATTTTTTTTAATTACCTCTGTATTTTAGAGGCTATTTCTTAATTTCTTTTTCATTTTAGACATTCTTTATTGACTTCCACTGTGAATGATAAAGATGTATCTCTCTTATACACCACACACACACACACACACACACACACACACACACACACACACACACA
>NW_017731356.1:8486314-8493579 GCF_001890085.2 Hipposideros armiger
TTTGTTGTTGCTGTTTCAGTAAAATGCTTTGCTAGGTAAACTCATTGGTATAAAACTTAAAATCCCAAATCAGATTGCATTTTACTATACGCTATATTTTTGGTTCTTAAAAACTCTTGATGCTTAAGGAATAAAAAGTAAGAAACTTCATTCACATGAAAACTTGTTTTTAATAAATAAATGCATAGTGAATACCCCCTATTCTTGACTTATTTACCAGATGTGAGAAACCTTATTTAGATCATTAATCATAAATCTACAGCTATGTGACAATATTAATGATGAAAAGTTGATGTAAGCCTTTTTTCATAGAAAGCACAGTTTTCAAAACTTAGTGCAAACTCGTAGCAGATAAGAAGAATTCTACTTGTTCTCTTATGCTGTAGTACAGCGGTGGTGGTTTTAGTGTTTTCTGAGCATTTTCCCCAAAACCTGAACAGAAGGCACAGCCTGAGTTTGTTTGTTTACTAGTGATTTTTCTCCCATTCTGGTGACCCTGGGCTTCCTGTGGGGCCTCTCTGAGAGCAGGGACAGCGTGTGGGGTCTGCTGGGCTTCTTGACAGAGTGACCAGGCAAGAACTGCTTGTTTTGTTGAGAGGGCCCAAATTTCAGTAGCTATAAGTCTTTTCTCTTGGTCTGCTCAGTTTTTCCAAAGAAAAATCTTCCAATCTCCCACCTAGAAAGTAGCAGCTTGGCCCTGAGCTCTCAGGGCACAGGGCACAGGCTGGGGATGTGCACTCAGTGGCCTTGATTTCAATGTTTGTCTTTCTTCCACATCCTCTGGGCCTGGTGACCTGAACTCCTGGTCCATTTGGTGTGTTTCTGCAAAGAACAGACTTCCTGTCTCCTAGAAGGGTGAGGGGAGGAGGGCTGGTTCCCACTGGCCCTGCGTTCTCTGTCCCATCTGTGCCCCCACTTTCTGAGGATGCTGGCACCCCCTGCAGCCTCCTGGGCCCTGACAGCCCAGTTCTATTTATCGCGTTCCATCTTCTAAACCGTTGTTCACATCTCTTATCTTTGTCCTTGTAAGTTTACACATTTTTTCATTTTTTAATAAAACCTCTTAAATGGAGTTTGGGGAGGGAAGATAGATATACACAGGTTTGCCATCCATCTTTTTGAACCAAGAGGTCTCGTTTTTCTTTTGTGACGACCAGAGATCGTGCCTGTCAGGAGCCAGCTCCGTCCCAAAGCCCATCCCAGCTACTCATTTATTCACGTACCCTGTTTATTTCTATAACCAGTATCTTGTTAGTGCTCCGCCCTGGCCTCACAGCCTGGTGGAATACCCAATAAACAGACCAGTTAGAGGCCAGTATGATAAGGCTTGCAATTGACAGGTGCCGGACTCAGACCTGGGTTTTTGAGTCAGATTCTGAGCTCTTCGCACATGAGAAGCAAGTTAAAGAATCATATACAGATGATCCCCAACATGTGATGGCTCCAGTTACAATTTTTTGACTTTAGGAGGGTATGAAAGCATATTTTGAATTTTGACTTTTGACCTTTACCCCGACTAGCGATCTGCGGTGTGATACTGCGTCATGATGCTGGACAGGGCAGCCGACCGAGGCCTCCCAGTCAGCCCCGCAATCATGAGGGTCACCAACCGGTACCCTACCGCATGAGATGATTTTGCCCAACTGTAGGCTAATGTGGGTGTTCTAAGCACGTTTCCAGCAGGCTGGGCTAAGCACGCTATGATGGTCGGTAGGTTAGGTGTGTTAAATGCATTTTCAAGTCAATGATATTTTCAATTTATGGTGGGTTTATTGGGATATAACCCCATCGTAAGTTGAGGAGCCTTTGTACTGCCTTCCAAAGCACTGGCCTGGGCAGGAGAATGGGAACTTATCTCCCTCGTGGGGGAAGGTGAGCATTCTGCTCTGTGGGGCTGGGGGCACTGGGGAGCCTGGGGCTGGTGGGTAAGGAAGCAGTGGGTGCAGGGCCATCTGTCAAGGGTGCGCTACCAGTGCAAGGTCACTGGACAACCTCTGAGATCCCTTCTGATTCTCAATTCCTTAATTTAGTGCAACACAGACCCAAACAAATAATGTGTGCCCAGGGCTGAGGTTTCCACCTGGAATGATATCAGGGGACATTGAAGTGAAACTTAGAGTTCCCCCAGCCAGTGTCCTAGTCCCATAATCCTGGATATGCTCAGTCCCCTAACTCGAAATTTGACCCTCATTGAGGCCGGCGTAGTGTTTTTAACGTCACAATTGAGGAACAAGAAATCAGGATTCCTGGGAATTCTCAGAAATTCCCCAAATCATGTTATTTTTAAAACACTTTCAACATTCTTCATACTCTTTACTCCTCATTATGTATATCTGAACATTTTTGTTGACTACATAAGAAATACTAAGTTTCGTAGTATTTACAAAGAACCACTGCCCACCGCAAATGTTCAAACACTGGAAAACACCAGCAAACATTGTTGGGTAGAACTTTGGATAATGTTACATTCAGAGCTTTCAGCAAAGTGAACAACACTACGCAGAATCGTGTGTTGAAATGGCCAACTTAGGGATTTATTTTTGCTTTAACTTGTTGTTTCTTGGAATACCAGTCATAAGATTTGACAGGGTATATACTAAATGTTTAAACCTATAAGTACTTACTTTATTCACAACAATAACTCAGCACCTGACAGGGCCACAAACACACACTCATAATACGCAACAGCTGTAAACAAGACTGATTCTATGGTGACCACGTCTCGCCCATGTGTTCCCGTCCCCGTTCCCAAAAATGTTGACCTTCACTTTCAACTTGGAGTTGTCAGCACTTTCTACCCCTGATTTCACATGATGTCAATGGGAACCTTCAAACCAGCCCTGTGTCCATGCTGGTTGTTAGGCTTCGATTCTCACAGGAGAATCAATACTTTTTTCCTGTTCTCCCGATTGATGTCTCTCAGTATTCAGGATTTAGAAACATACGAGTTTCCTGAGAAAGGCCCATGAGAAATTCCTGCNTCTTCAGGCTGTGGACAAGCCACCCGAGGGGCCTGCACTAGGATCCCTCTGCTAAGCATGTGTGAGCAGCACCCTTGGCTGGAGGGGGACAGCCAAATTTCTGTTTTGATTTCCACTCGATGCACTTCAACACATCAGTGCAGAGAAGGTACCTGCACGAGGCAGGAGCTGCCCAGGTGGAAATAAAGATGAAGTCAGACTGTGTCTTTAAGAGCCTTGCAGTTTGGGGACAGGGAAGAGAAAGGCAAAGGGGGAGATTAGACGAGGAGATCTAGAACCACAGACATCACATGAGTTGTGAAAGAAGCTTCATGGAAGTCTTGGCAAAGTGCTCAGACCTTCCTAGTGGGGCTCTGCCTAACCTTCCATTCTATTGCTCAATACCAGGCTATAACCTTCTCCAGGATGAGGACCAGGCCTGCCTTGCTTTTGCATGGCCTGGGTCTAGCTCAGTGTCGGGCACTTGGGAGACACTCACTGAAGGAGAGCTGGGAGGAAGACAGGGAGGGACACCTCTCCCATCATGTGTCATCTGCTAAGGACATCTGTCTTTAAGTTCACATAGCCCTGCTTGACTTTGGTTCATTCCCCTCTCAACTCCCACCCATCTTTTGCTCACCTCAGTCCTCCCTCCGTGACAGTACCAGCCTACAGTGTCTTCCTGGACCTGGATTCTTTCAGTGATCACAGAATCTATGCTGCATAATTTAAGCCTTCCGTATTCCTTGCAGCTGTTTCCTGTGTGCTAGCCATGTAAACTCTTTGAAGGCAGAGTCCCCTTCTTAAATGACTGCATCCCCCTCCAATACCTAGACTCTACTGACTGTTGATTGGTTGGGAAATAAGGCCCACCACAGGAGGAGAGGGCAGCGACTGACATCCCACGGTGTCAGGCACTGTGCTGTGCGTACATTTACAAAGAGCCTGGATATGTGGCCTGGCGGACCGAACAATTTTGTTGTCTGAAAACTTTGGACTCAGAGGTCCCCTGAACTCTGAGGACAGAAGAGGAGAAAGTGTGTCTGTCCTGCAGCATGTGGGGTGGATGGAAAGACTTGATGGATGTGAAATTAAACACTGGAGTGGGTTACCTAGAGAAGCCGAGAACCTTCCTCTCTGATGTCCTTAAAAGTGGGAGACGCAGAGGAATCACTAGGAAACTGGGGCTGCAGGTGGCGCTGGCCTTCACCCCAGAAGTTACAGTTGGACAGTCCACCCTTGCTGCTCTTGTCAGAGTTACAGGCAAGATAGGAAAGTCCTTTGGGGCAAAGCATCTTAGGGGAACTGTTGATTGGCCCTTCTGCTTTATGATCTCCTGATATAAAGGTCCAGGGAGATTAGCTGACAGTAGGCTGGCCAATGTTCCTGTACAGAGAAATTGGTAGGTTTTCATTACCATCCAGCTCTTTTCCCCAAGAATTATATATTCCATGGCCAGAAAATGACTCCCAAACCTTTTCAAACCTTTCAGTAAAAGGCTGATACAACTCCTGTATTAGACCCTGTACTCCTTGCAGTGTTTCCTGGGGCAGGTGTTCAAATCCAATTATTTCTCTAGGATCTCCGGATAGTAAGTGCTCAATAAATACACACAGAAATAATAACTAACATTATACAATAATTTGCAAGTCCTTTCCCCACACATTCCCTAATTTAGTCCTCACAACAACCTGTGAGATGGGTACCACGATTAACTCTCATTTTCCAGAGCAGTTAAGTGGCACACCCAGTATCATACAGTCAGTAAGTTCTTTCCATGACACTCTACCGTTTAAATGTACTACGCAGGCTGCAAAAGACATCAGCTCCATCTTTCCTCCGTCACATATCCTATTCCACAGAGCAAAGTGCGTTATAATATTTCAGGGACAGGTACACTAAGTCCAAGCTTAGTATAGGGTGAATAATCGAACGATGTATTACACAGTGGATGTTCTGTATGGAGTCGATGGAAACCACTTAAACCTTAAGTCTTAAGGGAAGGGAGAATCATCCAAACCATTTATAGGGAGTCTACTGGTGTCCGGTGTTAGAGACCCAGACACGACTGCCCTGTCCTCATGGGGCTTACAGTCCATCGCAAGAGACAGACGTTAAACAACTAATATTACAGCAAACTAATCACGATTTTGTTACATACAACTAACTAACGGTAGCAGGGGGCTTTGCTCCGGTCCGAAGGAGGAGCGATGTGTGCTCACTGCAGGAAGGCTGGCCTCGTCTGCGCAAGGTGATACGTTTAGATAGAAGCAGAAGTCGAGGCAAATTAAAAGGGCAAAAGGAAGACGAAAATTGCTTCTTACAAATAGAACTTGACCTGGGGGACCCCCAAATCTGCAGTCCCGCTGCCTGGCTGCCTACATACCGAAGCAAACCAGGAAAAAGCGAAAGTGGGAAAGAAGTGCGAGGTCGATTTATGTGGGCGGGGCCGGGCGGGGCCGGGCGGGGTTGAGCTGCAGGGAGAAGGTGAGACCAGAGCCGGGGCGGAAAGAGTTAAGTGGGGCCGACCAGGAACCGAAAGGGTTAAACGGGGCGGTCCGGAGCGGTGCTGACAGGCCCGCCCACCGGAGGGCGGGGGGTGGGGCCTCGCAGAATGAGCCCTCGGATTGGCCGCAGGGAAGGCTTTACGCTAGGACGGTACCAACAGACGGGAGACGCGGAGGCGGGGGTGGGTGTGGGACAGCCGGCTCAGCGCGGGGAGNCTCACCTGTCTGGAACCTATCAGATGCGGGCGTGAGATCTGCCTCACCAGCTACTCGGCCTCTCTTCTCGCTCCCTCCAGAGGTCTTTGGTCCAGTTTTGCTCCCATTCTCCCCTGGACTTCTCGCTACTGCTTCTCTAGCCCTGAGCCACGTTCCTTCCACTCCACAACCTGGTCCTTGGACTTCGAACTTATGATCAGCAACAGACTGACGCCCTTTAAACAATGTTCATTCATTCAGCAAACATTTTATTGAGCCCCCAATATGTATCGAGCACTGTCGTTAGGTATTGGGACTACAGCTGTAAACAAGGTGAACAAAATTCTTGACCTCATACGGCTTATATTCCAATGGTGGGGATGCTATATTATTGCTAAGCAACAAACATGCCCAGAACTTTCTGAAGCAGTACGCACTGAGAGGCGAGTCCCTAAGCGAGGACAGTTGACTCCAACACTCGTCTCCCTGCCCCACAGCTTTGAACAGGTAAAGCCTGGCCCACATGACTGGCTGTAACACTAACCACTGTACCAGTGCCTAACATTGAAGGATGGCCTTTCTGTGCCCAGCCAGCTCTGGGCAAGTTGTTCTCATCCACTGCTGCCTTTAGGGCCCCTCGGACACATGGCTGGGGGATCCAGGTGTGACAGCTCCCTCAGGAGGGTCTCACTGTGTTAGAGGAGCAGTCCTGTCACTGGACCTCCCCCTCCCCCCCCAAGGATCCTCGCTCCATAAAGGACCTGGCTGGTTGTGAAGAACAGTCAGCGCTGTGATCCAGAGGGGAAGGCTGCTCCCTCCCAAGACCCCAACCTCCCAATATTTACCTAAGGGGCTGGAGAGAAGCCAGGAGTGGACAAGGGGCTTTCGGGACCTTTGAGGTAGGCGGGGCCAACTACACAAAACCCGCCCAGGCCGCGCGGGGTTTCAGAGAGAACAGCTCCCCTCTCCCTCATTCCTGGTCACACCCCAATAAGCGCCTTTTACCCCTGGGCCGATGTCCACTTTCTCTCTGAGGTGATCGTTGGCTAAGTTTAGAGGTGTCATACAGTCTCAGTTCTCCTGCAATGAAAGGTCGACACAGATAACCCAATTTTTAAAATGGACAAAAGACTCAAACAGGCGCCTGACAAAAGGCATCCAAATGGCCAATCAGCATATCGAAGATGCTCAATATCATTAGTCATCAGGAAAATGAGAGTGAAAACCACAATGAGATATCGCCCTACGTCCACCAGGACGGCTAAAATGAAAAATCCTGACAATGCCACGTCGAACCACCTTCTGTGTTGCTGCTGGGGCAGTACACAGGTCCACCTCTTGGAAAATTGTTCGGCAGTTTCTACGGATGCAAAACATACCCAGTCATGCTCCACCTGGGTGCACACCCAACAGAAATGAGTGCTTGTGTCCACCAAAAACATAGAAACACATAGAAGAGTCTATTCAGAGCAGCCGTATTCCTAATAGCCCCAAAATGGATCCAACCCAATGTCCGTCACAGGAGAGGGAGTGAATTAATATTTTGAGGCCTATTCATATATTGCAGCATTACTCAGCAACACAAAGATGCCTGCGCAGCTGC
>NW_017731356.1:8498199-8502937 GCF_001890085.2 Hipposideros armiger
TATTAGAATCCTAGCAGTGATATTAATATAGAGTCTCCACAATTATAACAAATAAATGAAAATGTGCTTTAAAACAAGACTAAAGAAACCTAAGCCTGGGCCTGTAACTAAGGTCTTAAATTAAAGGATATTTTTTAAAGGCATACATATACCTGCAAAGACAGGGAGGAAGAAAGAGGAGACAAAAATGACAGAATTTGGATGAATGTGATCCACACAGGAGAGTCCAGAGAGCTTTCCAGCTTGATGTAAAGGCAGAGGCACAAGGGGCAAAAAATAGTCTACGTGGGAACGAGTCAGAAAGCTCCCAGGAAAGATTTCTTAAAGAAGGTCAAATTGTTAAAATATATGTTTCAATTTGTAGGAAGGAGATAGAGTCAACTGGCAGAGCTTTTTGGATTGAAATAATAATAATAAAGAAAATTGAACAAATGAATAAAAACAATCATTAACTCAAAAAAAAATAAACAAAACGAAAAGGTAATTGGACAAAGACTCTATCCATCAGGGTGTAATCAGAAAACAGAAACTAGACAGTCATTTGAGCAGAGAAAGTTTAATACAAAGAATTATTTACTGTAAGAGTGGATTGCAGTAACGAGGGATTGGCTAGTAAAAAGTGAACAGAACTCTCTAGGATACAAAAATAGCAGACACGAGGGCCTGCCACCATCTCTCCAGCTGAGACAGAGTGCCAGGGCTGAGATCCAGATGGCTGGAGAGGGCACAGTCGTGACTCGCTGAGTAGCAGAGAAGTCACGGTGGCGCTGCCATGGAGGGACTTGCTAGAAATCTCTAAACTAGCTCAAAACCCACCCTCTAGAATGCTAGGGAAAGCCATTTATGGAGAGAGGTCTTGCTGGAAGCACCAGGAGGGGTGCTGGAAGATGCGGCTGGCCCCTGTGCACTGCAGGACCCTGGCCACCTGAGAGCAGCACACCAGAACCAAGAAGAAAAGTCCCCTTCCTCCTTGCAGTGCCTCTCCAGCGCCCTCTACTGGCAAAGTTTATCATGGTGCCATCCAGCAAAGGAAAAAAAATCTAAAAGGCCCAATGTCATTTTCACAGAGCTGGCAATAAAGGGTGGGTTGGAGCTGAGAGTTCATAAACTGATAACCGGCACAAAGATCTTCTTAAGATTATCGTGAGAATAAAATGAAGTAAGACATGTGATGCCCTTAGCACAGGGCTTGGCAAACAAAATGAGTTCTCAGTTAATGGTAGTTACTGTACTGGGTGATTAGTTGGCTGTTAGCCAAGAAGCCTCTCAGTATGTTCTTGGGCAGTGAAACAGGCTATCAAAGAAAACAATGTCAGTTGTTTTTAGATAATCTAGGAGACCTCAGGAGTTCGACTGTGAGGTGTATGTGGCAGTTAACACTGTGGATGGAATGAAGGCTGTATCGGAGTGGGGAGAGAGACAGATGAGGAAATCCAGCCGGGAATTATTGCAATAGTCTAGGAGATAAACGAGGCAGGCCTCCGTGATGGGTGGCAGTGGTGATGAAAATGAGGGAGCCTTGGTGCCACTCCCTCAAGTGACACTAATGCTCTGCAGACTGGCTTCAGCTCTGACCATGGGTGACCCACAGGTCAGAAAGTGAATGGCCTTTAAAGGAAAAGCACATTTCAGAGCAAAACACCCTAACCTACCCTTGTTGGTGCCTTACACCCTACAAGCTCTGGGCTGCACGTAGCAGGGACTCTGACTAGCCATTGGCTCAAACACGCTCCCAAATTGGAAGCAGACGGTTCCAGGTTTGGCGAGTTCAATGGCTCAGAAAGGACCCAGGTGGCAAGAATGTGGAGCAGCTGCCGTTTATACGCTGCCGGTGTGAGTGTAAATTGGTGCCACCCCTTTTGAAAACGGGCACTACTACTACTACTGAACCTAAGCATACCCAGTGAACCCAGCAGCTCCACTCCTAGCTAAACCCACCCATTCTTGATGGCACAAGAATGCTTGTGGCAGCACTATCTGTAACAGCTCCCTTCCCCACCCCCTTGCAAAAAAATCTGGAAACTACCCACTTGTCCATCAAGAATAAAAATTGGCCAATAAATTGTAACTTGCTCTCCCAGTGGAATTCTATTCGGCGGTGAGAATAAAGGATCTCTAACAACACAAGACATGAATGAATCTCACAAACATAACGTGAAATGGAAGACGTCAGACATAGAAGAGTATGGTGCTTTTAGAAAAGGTCTTATTGAGCAGGCTCCAGTTGGATTCCATGAATATGAGGTATGAAAGCAGGCAAGCTTGTCTATGATGTTAGGTGTTGGGACAGTGTCTACCCGTGGGGGCAGGTAGTGATCAAACAATGCTAGTTACATGGGGGTGCTCAATTTATGAAATTTCATGGAGCTGCATGTGTGTCATTTTCTATATGTTATACTTCAGGAGGTTAAAAATGCAGGAAAAAAATGGTACTTTCTAATTTACCTTTCTGCCTTCTTTCGAGGTTTGGCCTTGTTTTTTGCTTCCACCTCATGGTCGTAAAGTAGCTGCCAGACTGCACACATAACCTCTTCACAGAGCTACAGCCGAAGGCAGGAAGTTGGGCATTTTCCCTTGTCGTTCTCCTTTTAGTAAAAAGGACAACCTCGTCCAGAAACCCTCCAGGTGATTTCTTCTCAGGTCCCATCAGCTGTGGTGGGTCACATGTCCGTGTTTCTAGCAGGATGGGAGGCTGGAAAAACAAGTTCTGGCATGTCCAGCCCCTACCAGAGACTGGAATGAGAAGGAAGGGTGAGGGAGTGCACACAGGGTGGGATATAGTGTCTACCCCATATAAGCAAGGCATGCACGCTACTGAAAGAGTTAACCACTAGCTGGACCCAGAGACAGAGAGGTCCTTTCTGATAGGAGGGCTGGATGGAAGGAGAAGGTGATCCCAGCTCCTCAGAGAACCACATCCAGGAGGCCTGACTGGATTGGGAATGCAATCTCGAGTTCTGAGTCTACCTGAATGAGCTGTGTTCCTCTGTGCAGGTTATTCAACTCTGGACCCATTTCTACGTCAGCAACATGAGACTGGCCTAAATCCAAGGTCAGTACATCATTGCATGAGAGTTTACTACTTTAAGGTCCTTGAAAGGAGGATATTGAACTGCTCTTGTTGGTGTTTTTGAGGTTGGCTTACTTCCTTCTGTAAGCACTTTTTTTTTTTAATTTTATTGGCTCCCCCCACCCCGCCCACTCTCTCCCTGTTGGACCTAACTAGAGAGTAATCCATCCTCCTCTACCCCCCACAACACACCACATGAATATCAAGTAGGTACTAGAAAGGGCTACCAGAATCAAATTTTTTTTTATATAACTAACACTTTCCTTGAACTTACAAAGAAAAGGGATTTGCCTGAGAATAACTTACTAACCTACTACCAACTGACTTCACTGAATAGGTATTCAAGCATCACCATTAATGATGATGCGAGTTTAGTGCAACCACCTACGCGTCCTTACACAGTGCTCCTAGCAGGGAACCATGGGACACGTGTGCTCCTTCACTCACTAATCTCCTGTGACCCTCTCCCAGGCTCCCAGCACCTTGGAACAGCGTGAACTCTCCTACAGCTCCCTTCAACTTTCTTGATGTCCAGTTCACTTCATTAGTTTCAGTAGGATCCATCATTGTGGGCNTGAAGAACAAAAAACAACAGCAACTTGTCTGTTCCCCTTCCCGGATTCCCCAGTGCTGTTCCCCTCCCCCCAATTCCCCAATAAAAAATCTAAAAAAAAACACATCGCATTTCTTGGAAAATTGAAACTGTCATTAATTTAAGTCTGGATTTGGTGACATGGGGCACAGCATGAGCAACTCCATTTTGGGCCTGTTGTCTTGTTTTCAATAGAAGCTTGTGTTTGTTGACCAAATGCAAGAGGCAGAGTGGGGTTTTTTGTTTGTTTTGGGTTTTGGGGTGAGGGGGAAGGGATGTTTTTTGTTTTGTGCAGTGGGGGTTGGCTTGCTGAAAAGGAAGAGGAGAGAATGGGGCAGTGGAAGGCATGGTGAGATGTCTGGGCCCCATCCAGTTGAACTAAAAGAGTAAGTTAGGGCTGGAGGTTAAAGAGGTCCTGTCTTTGTAGGAGCCTGGGTGTCAGCACAGCTGATAAACTATTCTCCACTCCATTTCCTATCCCACCTGCTCGGACCCAAAGTTGCTTTAACGCTCTGAGGTCTCATGGTGGCTGTTAGCGGCAGGGGACAGGAGAGGGGCATCGCCTCAGTGTTCTGGCTTGAATAAAGGGGTACGAAATGCCATTCAGGGGCAGGAGAAAAACAGACGATGAGCTAGTGTGAAAGACACGTGGTGAGTTCACACACGGGGACTGTCCACTAGGGGATCTCCCTTCTGTGTATGACAGAGAGAGGCGTGGGCAGACGGAAAGAGGGGTTCACCCGGTTCCCCTGACAGGGAGCACGCTTCCAGGACTTGTTACCCTGAGGCTGGAGCTACAGACAGATTCACAAAAGACAGGGAAGGCCCAAGAGTCGGGAGAGGCAGAGCATAGGGGCGGCAGGTGACATCATGCCAAGTTTAAAGCAATAAGAAAGGCCACGGAGTTCTTTGAAGGCACATCTTTGACCTGGAGTGGCAAAACTTCCACACTTATGACCTCATGTTCAGAGCTGTCTGGCTTCCACTAAACCATACAATTCTAAGGATAGGCTCAGTGTCGTTCGTTTCTGTATGACAATCTCTAGCACAGTGTTCAACTCAAAGTAGGTGCTAAG
>NW_017731356.1:8505426-8506391 GCF_001890085.2 Hipposideros armiger
GGAGCTCACAGCTTTCTTTCCCTCAGTGTGGCTGGTGAAAATGTGACAGTGATATGCTCTGTTTGTTTCTCTGGCACCAGTAGGAGAATACACGATTTGGTTAAAGAATGAAAATTTGAATACACAATGCCCTGCTTTTCTTTCTGGGTACTTTGAATTAGGGAACAAACATCATTCTTTACTGCTTCTATCATCTGATCCTTTATGTCTTAGAATTATGTTAACTTGATAATTCCTTGACTTTCAGTATGTTCTCTTGATTTGCATTTGTAGACTCCAACTCTTTCACATAGCCTTAAAAGCTTCTGCCTTTTATCTTTTCTGAGATTTGAATTTCTAAATAAAATTTTTCTTTCTTTACTTACAGGGCAAACTTCAGCTTCCTACACTTTGTGTGACCATCATTTCAGTGGTGTAAGCCCTGAAGCCAGATACTTCAGCTCTTGAATTGATAACTTTTTAAAATAGTCACCACAGTGGTTGTCTCTTGGTGATTGCCATAATCACATAATAGACGCAGGAGGTTGCTTTTTGTATTCTTTGGCCATAGTTGCAAACACTGAAAAGGAGATGGTCTTCTGAAGCTGATGTCAGGTCACCCTGGGGCTAAGTGCCACGTGGTTTTGTAGATGGAGTGGGGGAGCACAGTTGCAATGAGGCAGTGCAGCTTGTTGTAGTAACGATGATAGCTGAGCTACTCTTCTCTCTGCGCCTAGCACATAGTAGATGTGCAGGAAATAGTGGGTGGTTGAATGGATGTATGGAAAACAGTATGAGGGTCAGGGAAATATTCTAATGCATATACTAAATTGTTTAGTTTCTCTTTCTGTGTAAAAAAAAAAAAAGCCAAGAAAATGTTGTGTCAGATCCCTGTTGAAACTATGCTGTTGAGATGGGTATCTATAAAGGGTGTTACTTGCTGGAGCTGCCATGAGATTTGATTGTGTGATTGTATGGTGCTGTAG
>NW_017731356.1:8510236-8539848 GCF_001890085.2 Hipposideros armiger
TTTACAGTGTATTATATGCTTTGCTTGCTTTTTGAACAATATAGTTGAACCTTTGTTTTGTTGACTCAAGGTCATTACTAGCATCCATTACTGACAGTAATCAAGAGGGGCTGTGAGGCCATTGGAATATGTAGGTTGCCTGCCCTCTCTGGTTTTTGAATTCTTAACTGTGCTTTTAATAGCCAACCTGTCTCTTCTTTCAGAGGTGGGAAAGCTGTATTTGCCGTGTCCGTGCTGCCCTCTTTCTATTGTAATTTGTAGCTTCTGATCTGTGGAGTAGCAACCCAGATAACTCTGCTTCCTGAATTTGATTGGAACAGCTAAATAGGTCTAGTGAGGGTCTACATTTCTTCTCTGTTAACGGATGAACTTTGGAACCACTGTTTTGGCTTCAAAGTCCTTTTCTTTATTTCTTATTTCTCATCCTTGGTTTAGCTAGCAAACTTGCACTCTAGATAAGTGTATTTATGTTCCTGTAGTTCTTTGTGTAGAAAAAAGAAAATGATATGGAAGTAAGTACTAGTGTTGGTTCTCATTTCAGAAAACATTGCCAATGATACTTGAAGCTCCGGTTCCGGCCCTGTCTGTGTCATTCTTGGGCAGTGTCTTGGACCATCTCCAGTCTTCTGTTAGCATTTCCAGATCATCTTTACTCCCAGTCCCAACCAATGCCAGGAACCAGGTTGGCAGTAGCATTGCCTTGAAAGCTGGAAACAGGGTATAAAGAAGGCACCAATTTAAAATCGAGCATATAAAATCAGTATACATAATTGATATTTCTGTATTTCCTACTCTGCTGTATAGCTGAATTCATTATAGGACTCAGTTTTCCTGTATCTGTAAAAAGAGGCCATCTACAAATCAAAGAGCTGAGGAAATGCTTATAACCGTAAAGGCTGCTCCCCTTGGTCTTCACTCCTTTTATTCAACAAGCTTTTATGGCATACCTCTCGTACCTCTCATGTGCCCTGCACTAGGCTAGCTTACTGGGGAGTACAAGAGAGTAAAACATCTCCCCTGCCCTTGAAGAACTCACAATACTCATAGAGTAAAGGAGATAGACATACCAAAAAAGTGTGTGTGTGTATTTATATGTGTGTATTTATGTGTGTGTGGTGTGTGTTGTGTGTAGTTATGTGTGTGTGTGTATTTAGATGTGTGTATTTGTGTGTGTGTGTGTGTGTGTGTGTGTGTGTATTAACAAAAGGATCAGGCCCAGAGCCACTCAGCTATAATTCAGCACAGAGCTGCGTGAGGTTCTCCTATTTCTAAAGTGATCTGTGGACTGTCAACTTGACACCCCTAGAACATAAGTTTAAAAAATGTGAAGTGTTATTGTTTCATAAAGTCTATATATCTTTTCAAGAACTGTAGTGAACTGAACAGTAAAGATGGACAACATGAAAATCTGAAGGAAAGTGTCACATTATTTGAAATTCGATAATTGCATGCTATATAGGAATTTCATTCTATAATACAGCCTTAAGTGGTGATGCTCGTATAGTGACACTAGCGCAGTGAAGTACCTGATCCTTGGGAAGGTTTGTTATTCCTGGCCCGTTGGAGACAGAATGCAAATTCTTAGTCATTCCCAGAGTTTCTAGATCAGTGAACAGTGCCTGTGTTGGTTTTTTAGAACAGATTTCCCTAACAGTGTGAGCTAAAGATTGTTTTTCTTCTCATTTTTCAAGAGAGAGGGTTAGAGGGTTTCCCTAAATCAAGGTTTAAATGGGACAGGTTGCAGATTTCATTGTTTTTTCAAAGAGGGAGCAAACACGACCACCTAGTTCATGTTCAGTCTCGTACCCAGAGAGAAAGGCTCCCTTAATGCTTCATGAATGCTGGAGGTGGTTTGAAGTTGGCTTCCTTCACAGGGAGGATTTCACCTAGAGGATTCTGGGTTTACAGACAAGAATAAAAGTTTAAGTGGAAGTGAAAACAGGAAAATCTAACACTTAGACCAATTTGGGGTATCTGGAAATGAGATTTTCTTTACTGTAACTTTAAATTACTCTTCAAGCTTATCTTAAGAGCTTAAAGACATGCAAAGCTGTCATCTTTCAAACACAGAGCTAATTTTCCAAACTGAAGAACATTGTGAAAGGCATTCTTCCAAGCTTTTTTGTGAACTAGAATAAGTTCACGCTTCCTGTCTGCTTCACTTACATGGAATGTGGTAGAATTGAACTTTGTAGAGGAGAGAAATAGGTTGGTCACATTAGTGCCATAGCCTCCCAGTCTTCCGCTTCGCATGGTACCCTCCCCAAAGATACCTACTTGCCTGCAGTCTTAGCTACTCCTCAAATCTAGGGAAGGATTTGGTTGAGGGACATAAGACTATTTGAAATCTTAGCGATGCAACAAGTATATCCAGCCCCTGACTGTGTAACCCAGAAGACTGCTGACCAGTGAAGGTTATTTTCTGTCATGCTTTCTCCTCTCAGGAAGTCATCTTTGGGGGTCTGATATGCTAATAATGACTTAACAATAACTGTGGGTTGTCCAGCACTAATTTTAGCACAGTGCATGTGGTAATGTCATTCATTTGTAACAACTCTGAGTTAGGTAATAGCACTCATTTCATTTTTCATATGAGGAAACTGAGACCCAGAGAGGTGAAACATTCACTTTCCCGAGTGGTAAAGCAGGTGTTCGGGTCCAGGCATCCAGAGTCCAGAGCACACACTCTTAATCCCCCGCAACAGTAGAGTTTATATTTAGAATAAGAAGGTGAATTAAGAAACCATTTCTTAAGTGGAGAATTAGCAGGGAAAGGAAAATTATATGTAGACAGATGAATGTTATTATTTGATATGTTTCTGTTTTAGTTGAAGATGAAAAAGAAGTACAATATGCTATTGTGGTGGGCAGCTGGTGGCAGTGCAGTGGGGGCTGGTTTTCCGGGGATACTCAGGGTTCAGTCAGGTAATAAACACTTGATGCCGTTTGGTGTTGACTTCCTGGATAGAAGCCCACAATACTAAATGGAAAGGTTTCTGAATGCTCTTGATTTTATTTATAATAATTGCCACTAACAATTAGGAGAGACTGCGTTTATTTCTAGGGGGCAGCTAATAATAATATAGCACAATGCTCTAATGTCACTGCCAATTAAAAAACAAAAGGGCAGTATATGGGACTTAGCCCAGGGTGAAAGTGTGTGTTTCTAGTTTTTTATAGTAAAGGGTTGTAATTTTTGCTTATATTTATGCTTTGGCTAAGTATAAAGGTTAGGCTTCATAACCTGGGTATGTGTAGCTGTGTTGAGTTTGTGAGTGTGTGAGGTTAGCTTTGATTGCTCTAAAGCAGCCGTTCTCAACCTGTGGGTCGCGACCCCTTTGGGAGGTCGAACGACCCTTTCACAAGGGTCACCTAAGACCATCGGAAAACAAAAAGATACTTGCATTACGATTCATAACAGTAGCAAAATTACAGTTATAGAGTAGCAACAAAAATAATTTTATGGTTGGGGGTCACCACAACATGAGGCACTGTATTAAGAGGTCACGGCATTAGGAAGGTTGAGAACCGCTGCTCTAAGTATGTAAATAGAGTTTAGTACATGATCCAGTGGAGGCTTTTTTTTCCTTTAAGAGTCTTTAATTATGTATCTTCCTAAACATATGCCATTCCTAAAGAAATGATGTATAACTTACATAATGAGTTTATTACTCTGTAAAAGGCATTACTAATCATTTATAGATATGACCTAAAAATTAATTGATTCAATTTTTATATTTAATAGTGAATTTAATCTTTCCCCTTCCCTGAGAGAATTGTCTTTAGTCACCTAATCTATTTCCCTGTGTCTTCTCCCGCAATATTTTTAATGTCCCAAAATAGTTGATATGGGCAGAATAGATGTGAGAATGTTGGATTTTACAAACTACCCTAAAGTGTAGTAGCTTGAGACAATGATTTGTTATTTCTTATAATTATGTAGGTCAGCTGGGCTCTGTTGGCTGGTTCTTCTGCCCACATGGTATAGGCTGGGGTCACATGTGTGGCTGTATAAGCTGGGACTTCAACTGGAACTGCAGTGCCCTTGATGGCTTCACTTCTGTGCCTGGCACCTCAGCTGGGGTGGCCAGAATAGCTAGGGGCTGGCCAGGCCTCTCTCCATATAGGTCTCTCATGATTCAGTAATCTAGCCTGAGCTGCTTTACATAGGGGCTTGGTCCCAAGTGGAAGCTGCCAGGTCTCTTAAGGCGTAGGCACAGACCTGGTGCATCATCACGTCCCAAAGCCAGCCCAGATTCAGGGGGAGGAAAAGAGGTTCCACCTCTGGATGGGAGGACTTGCTGGTGTCTTTCTTTGTAGATACTCAACCAAAAACGCTTGATTAAATTCAGGTCTTACCTCTTCTTGTACTCACCAAACCCTCAGGGTTATACTGAAACTAACAATTATCAAAGAAGTTTGTAAAAGGGTCCGTATAATTCCTACTCAGGATCAAGGACAGGGAGCTTGTGGGAGTAGATATGATCATATACTAGTTATATAATAAACCTGTCCCCTTTGCCACAAATCTCCTTGGTTAATCATCCCCGGATGAAATGTTCATACTGAACGTTTTCTTTACAGTACCTTGTGTTTACAAGGCATATTACATTCCATTTATGTGATAAGAACTTGATATGACCATTGAATTGGAAACATGAAAAAGGATTATTACTGAAGATTTCACTTTTAGTTGCTATGAGCAAAGGTTAGAGTTTCTTCTCTGACCTTAGGAGAAGTAGCGTGAGATTGTCCCTTGATCAGAAGGAGATAGATCCAAGGGGCACTGCTACTAAGGAAGCTTGGACCCTCACTGGTAACTTGTGGGAGCCCCAAGAAAGGTAGTGAGTTTCAGGGCCAGTTGCTCTCACGTTCCTCAGCAGCCACATACATTGAATTTTATCACACGATGATTTAGAGACCTCTGCACCAACATATTTATCTGTATATGTCCCTCCAACAGAAGCCAGATTCTTGAACCCTCTATGGTAACCTCTCTTATTCTAAGGGTTTGTACAAAGACCTCACTTTTTTCTGTGGAATCTGTATCTCTTCTCCCCAAACAACTTAGTAGGTCCTAAGATTGTATAAAACATTTATGAAGCATGTAGGGGTGTGTGTGTGTGTGTGTGTGTGTGTGTGTGTGTGTGTGTGTGAATGTGTAGAATGAAAGTAAATGGAGGGGCCGGCCGAGTGGCTCAGTTAGTTAAGAGCTCGCTCAAGAGTGCGAGCTCTGAGCAACAGGGTCGCCGGTTTGATTCCTGGCCAGAGCTGAGCAGCCGCTGAGCTGCCAACAGGTGGCAGGATGGCTCAGCTAAAAAAAAGAAAGAAAGTAAATGGAGCCTCCAGCCTCATTTAGCTGATGGAACTCAGAGTGAAACCAGGGTTCAGTAGGAAATTTCTTTGTAAAGGTCTACGTTCCAGAGCGCCAGTCGGTGTTTATGCCAGCTTTTAGTGTGAAGACTACCACTTGCACTGCCTCTTTTACATTTAACTTGTTTTGAGTTATGTTATTACCATGAGTTATTTGTTCTTTGTGGTAGGCTCTGTTCCACATAACAGAAACATTAAAATAAATGACCATAATATAACCTCACAGTGTTACACCATTGGAGGCATTTCCAGGAGGAGGTGAGGGCATGAAACAGAGCAGGCAAGTCTTCTGGGAATGCATGTGAGGTTTTCATGAATATATACCCAGTGATATTGCTTTCATTTTCTTAGTATCTGCAATGGGGATCTTAGAAACCCAGGTAGCAGAGTGTATGTATAATATGCTGCTGTCTCAAGTAAGATAAGAAAATTGTATAACATGGAAACCTTGTCTTGGGCAAGGATACAGGAGAGAAGTACACCCTCATTAGAGGATGGAATTATTCCATATCATGCATCTCATACCTTTTTCTGCAATAAGAGTCTTAACAACTCATAGACTTTTTGTAGAAATTCTATAATCTCTGCATGGTCGATTTCTTAAATGTGTTTATGTTTGCCCTGTAGGCTGGAGGAGTTGCAGCTTTCCAGCTAAAAGAAAACCTCTTTCTGAACTGTCAGTATCAGTAGTGTTGGTAGAGGAATAGATTGGCAAACAAAGGGAATGTGGCAGATTAAGGATAGCCAACATTGAGGTGCCAGTTGATACACACTCGTTTTGATACTAAATACCAAAGGAGAGTAACACCAGAGTCTTAAGATACTTGCAAAGCCTCATTTGTAATAGTTTGTTCAGTTGAGGTGAATAAGGCACCTACCCTTCCTATCCTAGGTACTGCAGGGAATGTGAAGATAGTCAAGATCACTGAGGAGCCAAGATTGGGGGAACTAGGAACTGTGTACAGGAAGGTACTGGACCGGCAAAATGTGGTTAAGCACTGGTCTGAAGGAGAGAGGTCACCATAGAGTGAGGAGGGACCAGATGGCTTTGGAAATGACCCGTGGAAGACTGATCAGGCTTTAAATAGAAGATGGGAAGAAAGGGTCAAAGCAAGAGGAATTTTGAGGGCATTCCTGTGTGAGAAATGACAAGGGCAAAGGTCAACTACATATGAGGGAGGCATCCAGACCATGTTCATGGTTCGTTTGGTTGAAGCCATTTAGGGTAGGGCTGTAATGCCTTTGAAAGGTATTTGTAGAAATCAGTAGTGGTGTGTGATTAGAAAGCTGAATTTGCTGCATTATTTAGTCTGGACTGGAGAACCAGGGGCCCCGGAAGGCAGTTCTTTCAGTGACCCAATTAAGGTGATAAGCTCTAGATTAGGTTGGTGGTGTGGGTATGGGGGGCAGTTGCAGAGAACAGGGCCAAACTGTGATCTTCTTGTACCAGATGTGGTGACTAATCACATACATGACAACTCGCTTAGCCTCTGCTTTAAACCTGCCTTCACTGCTAATCTGCAGAGGTAAATTATGAAATAACCTAACAGTCAAATCCTGCAGTTCACTTGGTAGAAATTCTACCCTAGTTGAGTGGATTTTTGTTTGCAGCCCTCCATTGATGAATATGTTTCTGAGGCCTGTTCAAAAGGCAATGAGATATCAAAACGTAAAAGCACACAAACTCAGGTTGCAGAGTTGGAGCTTCTTCTTGTCTGAATTTTGGAGCTGCCAGAACTTCCTGTTGCATTGGTGGTTTAATTAAAAAGGAAAAAAAAAAAACCCTCAGTATCCCTGACCTTTATTCTAAATGTTAGGATATGATTTGTTTATATAGCATGAGGGAAGAATTTCTGTTACTCTAAATGAAATGCGCAGCACCATTAGAAATTGGTGGGCTAACCAGACTTGTGTCCGGCAGAGTGTTTTGTAGGGAGGGAAAGGCTGTTTCAGCTGTGCTCCTGGTGCCAGGATTGTCCCCAGGACTAGGGTGCTGGGTGAGGTTTCCCACTGCAGCCGGAGATGTGTGCTGTTGAACAAATAATTGAAAAGGTTGTGGGGACGGCCGAGTGGTGCATTGGTTAAGAGCTGGCTTGGAACGCCAGCTCTGAGCAGCTGGACCCTGGTTCAGATCCCATATTAGGGACAGTGACGCTGTGCCCTCTACAGCTAAGATGGTGAACAACAGCTCGACCTGGAGCTGGGCTGCCATGGCGTAGGCTGCAGTGAAGCTGCAGTGGGCCGCTGTGAGCTACTGTGAGCAACTGGCAGCCGGCGTGAGCAGCCAAGAGCCACCGCGAGTGGCCGTCCAATGGCCGGTGACTGATCTGCCTCACCCAGGAAGAGCACAATGATAATACCAACATGGGCCAGTGAAGTGACGTCCTCCACAACTAGACTGAAGAACAAAAGGAGAGCAACTTGTCTATTCCCCTTTTCCGATTCCCCAGTGCTGTTCCCCTCCCCCAGCTCCCCAATAAAATCTTAAAAAAATAAAAATAAAAAAAGTTGTGTGTTTGAGGTCATGTTGTAATTAGCATCATCTCTGAAATCTCCTCTCCCAGCATTGGCATTATCAGTAATAACAGGAAACTGTTTTACTGAGTTTCCCACCAAACTTGATGCATCACAATTACATTTTGGATGCACTTGAATTGCCTTTGTTTCCTGGATAGTGTTATGTACTCCTTGGGAGGTGATGGTGATGAAACAAAACAGGTGGCCGGAGATAATTAGAATTAGAATTTGAATTTGGCTCTGACTTTGCACTTCTTCATGGAAACTAATTGTTTAACAAAGAGTGGGCCGTCAATCACTAAGAATAAACTGCGTGTGGTGGGCTCGCCTCACGGGGCTGCCCTTAGAACTCGCTGTGGTCCAGTGGACTGTTATAGGATGTGTTTCAGCTGTTACTAGGGGAGCAGTCTGCAGTTTGGGCTGACGGGTCTCAGCCTGGAACGGTCGCCCTATCTTTTGTATCGGTTTTGTTTCTTCTGTGACTGGTTTGAGTTGTTAAATGAATTGGAGAGTGAAACAACACCCTGTTATCTTCTTGTCATCTGCGTCCTAGCCCAGTGCTGTGCTGTAAGCATATAGCAGAGCAAGCTGGTGCGTGCTTCTACATGGCCCTGTGGAAAGCCACCTGTCAGCATGCAAACGAGCCTGAATTGTGCATATGTTCTTGCCACCCTTGCAGAAGTCTTGTACATGGAATATCTTAGCTTGAGAATTGACCAGTGTGCTCCGCCCCATGCTGAAGCAGCACTGCTTTATGTCAGTATCTTTGTTATGTACCAGACGGGTCCAGAATTCACAGTGTTGCTATAGTACCAGGACTCATTAGTTTTCTGGTCATGTTTTACTAATAACCAGGCTGTATAGGGATATGTTTTTCCTTTACTTAATTTATCCAGATTCGATTATCCATGTTTTACAGGGATTTTAATTTTGAAAAATAATTAGTGGGAAGCTGATTAAGTAGAGATATGTGTCTGGGTGTTGTATGTAGTTACGTGAGAAGCAGTTATGACACGTCCAGGATTGCTGGGTACTTGGCCTCGGAGAAGGAGTTATTCTTCTCCTCTGTATTCTCTTTGGCATTTTGAGGAGTTCGTGTCTTGCAGTGTGTTATAAAACTTACATTTGGAGAAGAGAATAATTGAAAAGTTTGCAAATACTGGTGGTTTTGGATGTACAAAAGTCTTTTATGGATTTTGAAAGGTAAAATGTAAGTTAAGGAGTTATGCATATCTTAATGTTTTACTTTTGTTGTGCTTTTTCTCATTGTTTTGGTTTTTAGGAATTTTAGCTGTTCACATGGCTCCTAGGTGGCTCTGCACCTTATTCAAACAGGAGTATAGTATTTGCTTTTAAATTTTCATTGTACTTGGCTCTTACCTATGAAGTCCTTCCCCAGACTAGTTAATTTTAAATTAGTAGGTCTTCTCAAGCATAGGCTCAGCAAGGCCAAAAGAATAAGTAATATATTTGAGGTTTGCAAAAGCTTCAAGTGTGGAAGGAGAGAGTTCCTGACTGATTTTGCTTTGTGCTTCAGCTTGCAGGAATTGTGGGAGGCGCTTCCGTGAAGAAATGGACCAGTGTGTATGATCATGGGGCCTCCTTGCTAACCATCACCACCTGCTCTCCTTGATAAGGGAGAGAGCGTGGGTCAGGGGAGAAGGAAAAGAGGCCAACATGAAGCTAAAGCAGCGAGTCGTGCTGTTAGCCATTCTTCTTGTCATCTTTATCTTCACCAAGGTTTTCCTGATTGACAATTTAGATTCATCAGCTGCCAACCGGGAGGACCAGAGGGCTTTTCACCGAATGATGGCTGGCCTGCGGGTGGAGCTGACGCCCAAGCTGGACCACACCTTGCAGTCTCCCTGGGAGATTGCAGCCCAGTGGGTGGTTCCTCGGGAAGTGTACCCCGAAGAGACACCAGAGCTGGGGGCGATCATGCATGCCATGGCCACCAAGAAAGTTGTTAAAGCTGATGTGGGTTATAAAGGGACACAGCTAAAAGCCTTACTGATCCTCGAAGGAGGACAGAAAGTTGTCTTCAAACCCAAGCGGTAAGTCTTCACCTTGGAGTTACATGTGCTGGTTGGTTGATGCGTGTAACTTGGGGTTTGTACACGAGTGTTCATCTCCTGGTTTTCTCTTCCGTAGAATTCGAGGTGTGGACTCAGATCTCTGAAGGCTTGGCTTTTCTAGCTCTTAATGTTCTGTAGGGGACATTTATAGGAACGTGTTTTGATTCCGCATAAGACTGAACTTTTTATAGTTAGAACTACCCTTGATTTCCGAATTTACCAGACATCTACTGTGTACCAGACTAGGCACACAGAATGAATTGACTAGGAAATTAGCGTAAAGCCTGGATACTCACATGTCAGGGATGCTGCAGAGTAGAAGTTCCCAGAGTTGAAGTGGAGTTTAGTGCTGAAGCTGTGATTCTTTCATCTGGGTTTTGTTGTTGTTTTAATTAGTAATTTATTTTTATTTTTTTTTTAGCAGTTTTAGGTTTACAGAACAATTGAGGGGAAAGTGCAGAGTTCCTAAATATTCCCTTCCTCCGTTCCCCAGTTTCTCCCATTATTAGCATCTTCATTTGTGGAGTACATTTGTTAAAATTAATGAGCCAATATTAACTTACTAACTAAAGTCCACAGTTCACATTAAGGTTCATTCTGTGTTGTACATTCTGTGGATTTTGATAATGACAAGTGTCCGCCGTTGCAGTACCGTACAGACTAGCCCTAAGCATCCCCGGTGCTCCACCTCTTCCTCCCTCCCCTGAACTCCTGGCAACCACCGATCTTTTTTTTTTTTACTGTCTCCATCGTTTTGCCTTTTCAGAATGCCATATTGTTGGAATCATACCTTTTATAGCCCTTTTCAGATGGCTTCTCTCACTTAGCAATATGCACTTAAAGTTTCTCTCTGTCTTTGTGGCTTGATAGCTCATCTCCTTTTATTGCTGAATAACAGTCCATTGACTGCACGTACCACGGTTGGTTTGCTCATTCACCCACCGAAGGACATCTTGGTTGCCTCCAAGTTTTGGCAATTATGAATAAAGCTGCTGTAAACCTTTAAGTGCAGGTTTTTGTGTAGACGTAAGTTTTCAGCTCATTTGGGTAAATATGAAGGAGCACGCTTGCCGGATAATATGGTAAGAGCATGTTTAGCTTTATAAGAGACTGCCAAACTGCCTTCCAAAGTAGCTGTACCAGTTTGCATTCCCACCAGCAACGAAGGAGATTTCCTGTTGCTCCACATCCCCACCAGCATTTGGTGGTGTCCATGTTTTGGATTTTGGCCATTCTAATAGGTTTGTAGTGATATCTTGTTTCTTTTACCTGTTTTAAGCAGAGAACTGGGCCGTTTTCATTACCTCAGTCCAAAACTCGAATGAGAGCGTGGACTGAATTGTATGTTGTTAGGCGGTGATCCCTTTGGACATCTCTAAGGATTTACAGAGATAACCTGTGTGTCAATTCTATAGTATAATTAATTTTTGTAAAGTTTTCTGTGAGTATTTGAATTTGAAATAGGTTAACATGGTGATTCATATTCTTTTGCCAGGAATTAGTTACCAGTGAATTTTTCTAGGAGTTTGTAATTTCTGAAATTTTCTGTGTGCATTTTTTTCATTCCTCAATGGAGCTTTTGGAAGAATTATAACACATACCTGTAGGTCTCCTGCTGGAATTGGAGAAGAAATACAGGGTAAAGATGTGCACAGTTCAACTGTGACCAGATAGCTGCCTTAGCTCCCGTCATTACCCAACTCTCAGCCGATACTAGGCAGCCAGAGAACTAATACATTAGAATCCCAGAAATTGAAGGGATCTGCTTTTGTCTGGAACTGGGAAGTGTGCTGTGTGGAAGATATGGCAGTTAGGAAAGTTAAAAAATGCAGTAAGTAGACTATGGAGAATAGAAAAGTCCGATTGGCACGTAATGTGGAAAAGTATGGTTATGTGGGCCTTGGGATCTGATTTCCATTGAATGCACATTATTTGGCAGACATTGCACAAATTGCCTTTATATCTGTTAATGCCTTTGACCCACATCACAACTGGGCAGTTATAGTTCTTTCCAGAATAAGAAACTGAGGCTGAGAGAGACTAACTTGGCAAGGGCACCCTGCAGTAACCAGCGGAGTGGGCGTTTGGATCTGTCGGAGTGTGAGCTGCTGGTGTTGTACCACACACGTGCAATTCTCTTTAGTTCGTTAGTTCGCCTTCCTGTAAGTGTGATGACCTGGCACATGCATCATCAGAAATCGCTACTATAGTTTTGAAATGTGGTCCTTGAGCCTCACGGCTTACAGCCTGAGAGATCAGAGAAAGAAGGCAAACTGCAAACAAAAACTACATTTGTATAAAACAAGATGAGTTGTGGGCATTTTGTGTTTAAGTAAGAGGACATCCTCTCACACCCATTGTTTGTACACTGGCGAAGTGAGGGCGAGAGGGTGAGGGGAAGTGTTAGAAGCCAGATAGTCCTGGGAGTGTGCAGTATTAGCATCAGTCCAGGTGCGTTGCAGGGAGGCTGGGGTGTTCAGACATGGCATAAGTGGAGGGAGGGGAGGCCAGACTGGTGACTAGGGGAGGCGGCAGCAGATAAATGCACAAACTAACCTGAGTCACTATTGCTTCATCTCACATCTCTCACTGCCATTGCAACCTTCTCATTACTTTCCTCTTCCAGACCATCCTGAAGACCACTTTCATTCTTCCCCCAAATCCCCATATTACCACTGTGCTGCCCAGCTTTAAAATGCCCAGGAACTACCCATTGTTCACCAGACAAAACCCAGCCTCCACATCCTAATGGTCAGGCCCCTCCCATTCTAGTCCCTACACCAGCTCTTTATTTCTGTCACACTGGTCCCCTACTCCCTCAGCAGCCCATGTCCACTTTTAGCTCCTGGGGACCCTCCTTCCCAACTCCACAAGCTGTCTGGGCCCCTGCAGTGGGTGGTAGCACTCTTCTTAGTCGCTGCACACTCTGACCTGTGCTGATGACACATGGCACTGGTCACAGGCTCGGGAAGGTGGGTGTGCAGTTAAGTGCTTGTAGAAATTGACTCCAGTTGTCAAATACTCAGCAAATTGCTCTTCTGATCTGGGGGCCTTAGAGACCATTTAGTCCTAGTGTAAGTGCAAATTAATGCCCTTGGTCCAACTCTGATGTCCTTCACCAGAAAGATGGGAGTGATTCATTGGCAGTGACAGTGACTGAAGATGGATCACTCTGCCGAGCAGAGCCTCAGTCCTTCCTGCCAAGGCCAGATGTGCACCTTCGGTAGCCACGTGTGGTTTCAGCGTTGCTGGAGCCTGCCTGTCCATGTCCTTTCACACGTGGAAGACAAATGAAATGTGGAGGAATACAGGGACGCTTTCGTTCACACATTTTGCTTTACATTATACAAGTGATTATTTTTCAGTGTAGCCTATCCATTCTGGAAGGAAATTGATTGTCACAGGCACAAATTGCAGTTATGGTGAGGAAGGAACAAGATGGCAGGCTCCTGGGAGTGGGTCGACATGAGTGAGTGGTCTTAGCAAGTGCTGAACGGAGATCGGCCGGTGCAGCTCTCATCCCACACGTGAGGAGAACGACCCGGGGCCTGACTGGCCGTGTTTCACAGCCAGCGCGTGAGCTGAGGATTCGGACCTCCTGACTCCATGCAGTTCTTCCCTTTTGGTTCTTACTCTTTTCCCCTCCCCTTCCCTCCCTTCCTCTTCAGCCCACCCCAGAGTTCCTAGATTCCTCTAGGGTCTTACATTGCCCTCCGAGCAGCCTTTCGATGTATTGGAAAGCTCTCTGTTTCACTGAAAGGAATGGGCTGCACATCGTCACATACCTTCGTGTGGCCCCACTGGAGCCTGGAAACATCAGGTATTCAAGGACTGTCCCCCAGCTCTACGGGCAGCCTACAGCTGTGGTGGAGTCAGAAGTGCTTGAACAGCGTCAGCTTCTGCTGCATGCCTAGTTATTGGGTTGTCGGAAAAGTCATGACGCATTTTTGCAACAAAAAAACATAGAAAAAATACGTCATGACTTTTCCGACAACTCAATAAAAATGGAGATGTCTAAGTTGGAGGTAGCCAGTATAATTGCAGGTAGCCTAAATGATGCTTTGACACTAGAAGCAAAAAGATACATTTGAGTATATTGACCATGCTAAGAAGAAACTGCTGTCCAACCAGGCGGTGATGCTTGGTTGTCTTCTGGCATAAATGTTTCATTACTTGGCCTTGAAAATGTGTTTTGTGGACATGGTTTCCCCTGCTAGTCCAAGGTCATTTATGTTGAAGGTCACTGCCTACCGTTTCCCACTTCCCCATGGTCTTTTCGGCATTGGAGATCCACGTGTCCCCTCCTCACTTCAGTGTCAGCTTATTTCTGTCCCTGTAAAGCCTAACGGGTCTCCTTTTGATTCAGGAAATGCAGCGGAACAGTAGAGGTCATAGGTGAATTAAGGATCTTTTTCTTCCCAATTAACAGGTTTAAGTTGTCTATGATTAGTAGAAAGAAGTATGCCTGTTTTCATTATCCTTTGTTCATGTCATGCATATGATGTACAATCATCAAATGGAGTTTGAGATGAAACAGATCTTAGAAATTTCCTCCTAGGCCCCAAATATTGTAGATAAGGAATCTAAGGCCCAGAGAAGAGAAGAGCTTTGCTCAGGGTTACCTGGGCCAGTGATGACAGAGCTATACCTAGCTCTCACTCCAGTGCAGTATTTCTTCCACTACATCATCATAAACTTAAAAGAGAAAAAGAGAATGTTATTCAAACAGCTTTTTTTCAAATGCATGTTGCATACTGACTAACGAGAACTGAGGCATATCAGGACTGTTTTTTCCCCTAGAGATTTAAATTTATAAGCCTGGCCATAGCCATTCTGGTAAGCAAACATTTTAATAACATGTTTTCCTCCATTTTTTCAGTTCAGTCTAATAAACATTTTAGTAAACATTATTAAGTACCAGCTATAGGCTTAACACTGTTCTGCACATACAAAGATGGTCCTTGCCTTCCAGAAAATTACCTGAATTTTCAGGTAAATTACCTGAAAGTCTTTTGGAAGGGTGCAAATAGCATCTTCCGTATTTTTCTCATAGAATGATTTGTTGCGGTAGAGACAGAATTCAGGTTTCCTTTTCCACTTGGTCGTCACTCCATCTCCCAGCAGTGCGTGCTAATCCACGATTGTTCTCGGGGTTGGCAGAGAAGGTGTCACAGAGCAGTCAGGCTTGCTCGGGTCTCTCCTGTGCTGGCCCCTCTGGTACTGGGGTGATTCATGTCTGCGTCTGTGCTTCCTGTTCACTCTGCAGGTATCAGCGGGACTATGTGGTAGAAGGGGAGCCGTACGCAGGTTACGATAGACACAACGCAGAGGTAGCAGCCTTTCACTTGGACAGGTACGTGTGATCACAGGGGGCTACGCTCGTTTTGTTTCCTTTCCACAGTATCTTGGAGACGGCTTGTGGGCTCCTTCTCAAGGGTGCAGACTAATAACTTGGACTTGTTACCTACTTTGGATAGTTGATTGACTGATGCTATTAAATTTCTATGAGTCCCTCATACTTTGGCTAGTACTAGGAATACCAAAGTAGATTTCTTAACTCCAGGCTTTTTTTAGGTCATTTCATTCTGGTGTGCCCTCTGTCGTTATCATGAGTAAAGATATTATTGGTAAATGAAATGGCAGCATAAAAACCAGAGTTTGAACTCAAATCCCTAAATTGAACTGCTTGTCCATTGGGCCTGGCAGTACTGTTGTTGTTTTGTCCTTGTCTTAAGTAAGTAATACTGACTTATCCCCATATGATAGAAACATACAGCATTGCTTATAAAGAATTGTATTGTCCTTCATAAGAAACATATAACAGAATAAATTAACAGAAACAAAAAACAATAAACAGAATAATTTTAAAAAAAGACATGAAATCTATATTTGGGTGGTACTAGGAAAATTACATTAACTAGGAAAATTAATATTTTTCAGCAGGAACCTTGTAACTGAACTAACTGTCTAGTGTCCCAGTTGCTGTCCTGATCACCTCTTTTCATCAGGGCACATTGGTAGACTTTAAAAGAAATAGTCACAGTGTTTCTTAAATGAATCTAAGGAAACCAGAAGAAAATTAAGGTGAGTTTTTGTCTTTTTCTGGATTAGGAAGGATTTTCTAAGCATAAAACCAATAATTTAAAAAAATCACAAAGAGAAAGCTCAATAGACTCAACCAAATTAAAAAACAACTCATTTGTCAGGAAACATCAAACAAAACTTAAATGTAAACAAACTAGGGGAAAATACTTGAATCTAATGTAATCTAAGCATTAATAGCCTTAATATGTAAATGTTTATGCAAATATATGCATATGCTAAAACTCTAATAGAAAGTGGTCTGAGGACACAGTTAACAGAATAGAAATTACTAATTGCTAATAAATATGGCAAGGGGGGGTTCATCCTCACAAGTAATTTTAAAAGAATCAGTTGAAAATGGGTCACTATTTTCTCCTGCTGAAAATGCAAAGACTTTCTCTTTTTTTTCAGTAATACTTTATTGACAGGAATACATTGAGATTCACTTGCTACTTCTGGAATTGTTAATTAGTTCAATCTTTTAAGAACTCTGGCCTTATGTGTCCAAAACTTTAATATTCATACCCTTTGAATGAGTAACTACCTTTTTATGCAAATATCTAAGATATTTCTAGGAAGATACTTTGAGGAGGTACCTTAGAGAAGTCAGAAATTCAAAGATACATATACCACTGTTTTAGCTGGAGCATTTCCAGAAGTGAAAAGCTGGTAGCAATCTAAACATCTAATGCTACGGGAAATGTTGAGTAAATGTTTGTTCACAATCCCGTGGATTTTCGCTGCCTCTTTTAAGACCTAGTGGGAAAGAGTTGGGTAAATCCTACTTCTCACTTGATGGCACACCAGAATCAATCTTTCTAAGACCTCGCTTGGTTTCCTATTTTCTTCATCCCTAAACCCCTGCCCTTTTCCCTATTGACAGTCACCAGCAGTGCATAAGGATCATTTTCCCATATCCATACCAATGTTTCGATTATCCAACATACTGATTTTAACCTAATCTATGTAAAGTGGTACCTCATTATTTAATTTTGTATTTCCCCAGTTATTGGCAAATTTTAGTATCCTTATCTTTTCACAGCATAGCACCTATTTGTTAACTTAGCATGACGTAGTCTTTGTACAATAATTATTCTTCTGTTAATTAAATATAATGTTTCAATTTATGACTTGTGCGTTGGGGGTCTTGTATGTAGCAGTCTTTCCCTACCTCAAAATCTGAAAGAAATTCTCTAGCCAGTGCCCCATCCCGTTAGCTCACTGCCCTCCAGCCAGGTTCAGGTGCCTGTGGCCTGGCTCGTTGGCACCAAGCTGGCTGCCGTCTTTGGCCGGCCAGTGGTCAGTGGGGAGAAGACACACTTCCCATCTTTCTTTCCCTCCTTTCTTTCTTGACACTTTCCTGTTCTGAGTCACTATTTCTCTGTTACATTAGAATTTGACCACCTTCTCTGGCCGCAGGAGGTTCTCTCAATTTTTGTGTTATTTTGACAGCTCTGTTGATCTCTTTGCTTTTGTGGCTTTTCTGAGATTGCGTTTAGGACAGTCAGTCAGCAGCCTTGAACAGTGGATTATTTATTACACGGTCATTTTGAAAGGTTCATGATAATGCTTTGTTAAAATTTATTTACAATTTTTATTATGAAAACTTCCTAACAAATAGAAGTAGAGAGAATGGTATAATGAACCCATTACCCACGCCCTGGAATAAGCAGTTATTCACATCTTCACGGATTTGCCTTATCCTTTTTGCTAAAGTGTATATTAAAACAAATTGTATACGTCTTGATATTAAACTCATAAATAACCTCTAAAAAATATTTACGTACCTGTCCACAAGTCCATTACACATCTAACATGATTAACCATAATTTTTAAGACTATATTTAAACTATATCTCCAAAGATTTTTCTCTTCTGTTCTTCATCCCTCCAAACCAGGATTCTGGGTTTCCGCCGAGCCCCGTTGGTGGTGGGCAGATTTGTTAATCTGCGGACAGAAATCAAGCCTGTTGCCACGGAGCAGCTCTTAAGCACCTTCCTCACCGTAGGTAAGGTTATAGATGGGGGTAGTTACTAAGTTAAATGGGGCGTCATTGAACAAAGTGGGTCATGACTTTTAGGAATTGAAGAACTCGGGAGTACAGAAGCAAATCAGGCAACCTGCTCTCGGGTTACTGAGGGAAATGGATCGAAGGGTAGATGGCAGGAAATTAAGTGTTCACTAGTGTGTTCCTGATTGTGTCTGTGAGGTAGGAAGTGAGATCAGCTACTGATAATGCAAGGAGCTGGTAACTTTATTTCCTTCTGCTTGATCTTAAGCTAAATATCAAAGTCAAGTTCTGGCCTAAATCTGTTAACTGCCTGTATATCATTGGCTTGGTGGTTTTTTTCATATGCATGTACTTTCTTGGGAACTGTCTCCTGTTTCCTTAGAATTGAGGAAGCCGTAAGTCAATTCAGTAAGAGGGTCAGCAGTTCCCTTGTAGGGCTGCATTTGAACCTAAAGATCACCACTGCCTCCTCCTACTCTGCAAGGGTTAGCCTAGAACTCACGTGCATGAACTGGCCACGGTCCTTCTAGCCTCTGTTGTTACTTCACTCCGAGGTAAGGGATCTGAGCTAAAATTCTCACTCCTGTTCTTGTGCGCACAGTGGGAATGGGAAGAATTCAGAGGCGCTGTGGCCTGTTGTCCCAGCCTCTTCATGGTAACATTTTCAGTGACACAGTGCTCTGCGTTATATGACTTGAAACAGACATCACAAGATTAACTTCATCGTGCTTTGTTGGGGTGAATGAATTTACATTTAAAATGAGGTGAACCTGAATATTGAAAAGACTTGTGACAGGTTCATCAGGGTTTAAACTTATAAGACTGGGCTATGCTGTTCTTACAAATAACCAAAAGCGTACAGTGGCACTGATTTGGTTCATATATTTTCTGGTCACTTTTGCTTGTTCAGTTTTATGCTCAGGCAAACATGAATTCCTGATGGATGAAAGGAGGTCAAGAAGAATAGGCCAGAGTCCCTGCTTTCTAGAGACTCACTGAGGTGAACTTGCATACAGCGTGAGGTGTGGGGAAGGAGAGGCCAGCAAAAGGTGTGTAGAGGAGGTCATTAACACCTGGCTGAGTACTGAAGAATCATGGGAGCAGTTAAGAGGAAAGGGCATTAGGCAGACGCATCGAAGCAGCAATGGGCACAAGGCGTAATGACTTGAAAGCACCCAAGACCGGCGCGCTTGGGGAGTGAGCTGGACGCGCCCACAGCACAGGGCTGTGGCTCAGGGCTGCTGCAACAAGGTATCACAGACGGTGGCTGGAGCAATAGAGGTTCATTTCTCACAGCGCTGGAGGCTCGATGTCCAAGATCAGGGTGCTGTGGGTTGTCGGAAAACTATGTTTGCTACAAAAACATAGAAAAAATACGTCATGACTTTTCCGACAACCCAATAGCATGGTTGGGTTCTGGTGAGAGCTCTCTTCCGGGTTCACAGTCAGCCACTTTCTTGCAATATCCTCACATGGCAGACAGACAGAGAGAGAGAGAGAGAGAGAGAGAGAATCATTGCTCTCATGCCTCTCCCTATAAGGATGCTCATCCTGTCATAAGGGCCTCTCCCAAAAGCCCCACCTCCAGGTGCCACACACTGGGGATTAGGATGTCAACATATGAATTCTGGGGGGACACAAACATTCAGCCTGTAGCAGGCAGGGAGAAGCATTTGGCTGGAGGTAGGTTTTAAAGAATGGGCTGGCCTTAGCACAGTTTTTTAAAAATGTACTACTAGATACCTTGATATAATCATAACTAAACTCTGTGTATCCCTTGCATCTTGACAAAGCACTTTCACACAGTTGCCTTCTTTTGATCCTCTCGACAGGAGTACAGTAAGTAGGGGAGATTTCGGTACATTTCATACCTGACAAAGAGGCTTGAAAGAGTTAAGCGACTCTCCCAAAGTCACAAAGCTACTAATTGTTAGGATTAAAACCCAGATTTTAAGACTTTAAAATATTTAATTTGCTTATATTCTTAAATATAAGCATTACTTAAAGGACATTACTTAAAGCAGATTCAGAAAGATTCTTGTGACAGTAATGGACTCCTGAGAGTGAGATTGGGTAGAAGGGACACAGAGAGAAAGGGAGACTGACTTTTTCATATATCCTTTTGTACCTTTGAATTGTTTTTACACCATGTGCTTTTATTACCTAGATGGAAAATAAACAAATGTTTTAATTGGTAAGTTCAGAATCTTGGTTTTCACAGTATCTGTTGACTTAACTTCTCCCTTCTATGTTGTTAGGGGAAAACTTCGAATCTCCCTTTTTTTCCTTAAGCGTATTTGGCTCCTTTCTCTCCTCTAGGAAATAACACTTGTTTCTATGGAAAGTGTTATTACTGTCGAGAAACAGAGCCAGCTTGTGCAGATGGAGACACAATGGAGGGCTCTGTCACGCTTTGGCTTCCAGATGTGTGGCCTCTGCAGAAACACCGACACCCGTGGGGCAGGACTTACCGCGAGGGCAAACTGGCTAGGTAAATGCTCCGGGAGCCACGACCTGATTCTCTGCTGTGCCTGGCCAGGTGCCAGCCCTGTGTGCAGCCGGGGGCTGTGTCCGAGACTAACAAGCACAATGGAGGGTCGGGCAGGTCTGCTAGGCAGGGGCTCTGTCTCCTCTGTTCACACAATGCCAGGGACAGTGATGCCTCTTGGCAAATAACCCTGGTGATGCTGCTTGCCTCCAGGTGGGAGTATGATGAGAGCTACTGCGACGCTGTGAAGAAAACGTCCCCTTATGACTCCGGCCCACGCCTCTTGGATATCATCGACACAGCTGTCTTTGATTACCTGATTGGCAATGCTGACCGTCATCACTATGAGAGCTTTCAAGATGATGAAGGCGCCAGTATGCTCATCCTTCTCGATAATGCCAAAAGGTAGGACCGGCAGGGCCACCTGGTCAGGTAGGGGTTTCTGTGTAGACGAAAAGGACATTCCTCGGGTACCCTGGAAAAACCCAGAACACACGTGACAAAAGGCGTCCTCCCCATTTCTGCTCAGGGTCTTCACTGTTGGCACCCATTTCCCCATTTGGGGTTCTGATTTTTTTTAAATGGAAAAGTGGTTTTTTCCCAGGAGTCAAAGAGTCTGATTCTTTTTGTAGACAACTAGAAACCAAGGTCATTGATTTATCACTACTCACATTCTTTCTTGACAACGATGTTTAGAATCTTGAGAAATACATCTGTAATAGAACATGAAATTTGATTACTGGTAAGTTTATTCTATCCAAAGGTTCATGCAATTTAAAGCTTTAATTTTTTTTGCTAGGATGTTTTGCTCTTTTTAAAGCAGTCCAGGCCCAGACTTTTTGCTCTCATGAGATAAAGAGGAGTTGCTTAGTGATTATATATAAAGACAAGTTACTTTTATTTTCAATAAGATAATTTTATTAATTTTGAATAAATGGAATGTCCTAATTTTTAGGTCTGAGCTATTTGAAGAGCACATTTTATTTTCATTTCACTCAGCAGTCTCCATGGTGCCCAGTTCAGTACCACACTTTTAGTTACATTTAATAAGTGTTTGCCAAATAGAGTATTTCCTTGGAGCCCAGAATTCTTCCAGCTCTAGGTAACGACTGTTAACACTGGTTGCTGAGAATAAGCTTAGAAATGGGTCCCCCAGCAAAGACCGCGAAGGCAGCATTTGCTGATACTAAGCACCAGGGGCTTCATGCTCTGTGAGGCGATGGCAGCTGCGGAAAGCGAGGGGCTAGCAAATACTGCCTCTCCCCGTCTCCCTCTCATAGCAGAGCAGGTAGTAAGTAGCACGTGCTGCGTACATTCCTGAAAATCTTTATCCTTACCTGTAAAAATGATCTTTTTTTTTTTTTTTAAAAGATCATGTATTGAACGAAAAACCAAGAAAAAATACGTCATGACTTTTCCAACAACCCAATATATTGTGGAAATACACATTGAAATAGTTGCCTTTGCCACTTATTATTTGAGGGCCTGCATAAATAGGTAGGGGCTACCAGACCCTCCAGCTATTAAGGCGAGTGTCCAGGAAAAGGATGGAAGGTTCACAGTTTCCCTAGAACCAGTTCTCCTTTTGTAACCCTGAATTACTGCTGAGATCATTTGTATATCTGCTTTGAGACAGCCTCTGTGAGTCATTTTTTCAGTTTGAATCTGTCTATATACTTACTTGTAGGGAATAGGATAATTCAGGTCTTTTCTGATTGGTCATTTTGGAGTAAAACAAGTATAGCTTCTTTATACAAGTAATGATCATCTGCTTGTTGGTGGGAACCTGATATGAATAGCCTTTATTTCTCTACCAGCTCTTACAACCTTTTCCGGCGTAGGTGTCTTCCGGTTCTCCCTGTGGTTATGGACGCCACTGTTACCGTGCTTATGCCCCAACACCTTACAGGATCTTGGCAGGAGAAAGGACCTGTACAGGAGTATAGTTGTTATTTGATTCTGTGGTACAGGATGTTAAGAATCCTGGGTCTAATTGGTCATGCCCGGTTTATTTTTAATATTAGTGATTTTAGCTGAGGGAGCATGAAATTATCTGGGATCATATTTGGGTTCCTTACAGAATTTGCTCTTGCTTTGCTGCTAAGAAAGGAACTGGTGCTTCCACGGAATTCACCAAGCTTTCATTTCATTTTCAGCTTTGGAAACCCCTCGCTGGATGAGAGAAGCATTCTTGCCCCTCTCTATCAGTGCTGCATGTAAGTGACGCACATCAGATGCATGCGCCTGCCTCGCCTTCCTTTTCAGGCGCAGGTCACAGTGCATCCGTCTTCTTGGCCTTAAAACTTCCTAATACCTGAACTGTGCTTTTCATGCTTTTCCAACCCAGAACCCCCCAAGACCCTGAGATGGGGGATCAGGGGAAGGTGGAGGCCGGTAACCCAATACTCAGAATTCATTTCAAGTTCTGTATGAACAGAAACTTTCAGTCTCTTCAGTAATGTATATCCATCTTTGTTTTACTATCAGATTATAGTCCTTTCCCCAAAAAAATCTAGTGCAATCTGTGTCCCTGGCCGCTGTGCTGTGTTTACCTTGTGGTTTCCACTCCTCCCACCACCACAGACATCCTGTGGTTCGCATATCTTCATTTGAAGTGTGTAAACCACAAGTAACGTTTCTCATAGGTATTTAGTAACTGATTTTTTAAAAAGCCTGTGTTAAAGAACAAAGAAATTAAAAAGTAAATCAAGAAAATGAGATAAAGACTGGGCTCTAAGGAGCTCCTTTTCAGATCATGATTACTGGTAAAATTTTAAAGTGTGAGCACAGTCAGCTGGGATCCACACAGAAATGCAAGCCCAGGGACACCACTTCTGCTGGCCCACTCCTGGGGACACGAGGGCCAGTAAGACTGCCTCTCCTGGCAGCTGGCCTCCCCTCCCCTCCCCTCCCCATTCCTTTTTTTAGTAGCTATAATATTCTGCAGAAAGTGTTTACCCAGGCAACCTTTAATTACCTTCATTAATATTGGGAAGCAATGATACATGCAGTCAAAAACTGTATCTTTGAAGAAAGATGTTTTTATGTTAATAGTTAATGTTATCAGTCTGGTCCAATCAGGAGATAGAAACGATATGATGGGTTAAACAGGAAAGTTGAGTATAAATAATTACTAACTCTGATACAAGAGTGACTATAAAAGAAAACCAGAGCACCCATGCTTTAGCCAAAGATCAATCTTTTTAAATAGTTGCAGAACAGGCTGCCATTTTTAGAGCCCAGGTTTTCTGCATACCTAGTAATTCCCACAGTATCCACAAGGAGAGAAGTACAGTAAAACCTTGGATTGCGAGTAATGTGGTTTGCAAGTGTTCCACAAGACGAGCAAACATTTCTAATACATTTTAACATAGTAAACGAGCGATGTCTTACAATACGAGTAGTTTGTTTCCAGAATGAATTGTGCTCGCAAACCAAGGTATTACTATACTTTTCTCCTGAGAGGAAACAAAAGATCCTCTTTAGTTGGTGAAATAATTAAGAAAAATAGATGGCCTTAAAATATACGTTTCCTATTCATAATATTAATGGTAAAAAAAATTTTAATACTCAGAAACATAGAAAGAAGGGAATTAAAATTACCCATTAAGATGTAAGGATATTTTCTGTTAACATTGTAATGACTTCATTCTAAAAGAGTATGTGTGTGCGTGCGTGCATGCGTGCGTGTGTGTGTGTGTGTGTGTGTGTGTGTGTGTGTGTACACATTTTCCCCCACAGATTTGGAGTAAAACAGTTTTTTTGACTCCAACTTTTCCCCCTACCCAACATTATATCATGGACATTTTCCCATGCCACTAAATTTTCTTAACTGCTTTTAATGTCTGCGTGGTACTTCCTGGAATGGATGAGCCATAACTTATTTAACTACCAATTGTTGGACATTCAGACTGGGTCACATTTTTCCTGTTATATATAATACAGCACTTAAGTGAACATGTGTATAAATCTTTGTATATATATCTCTGACTGATTACCTAAAAAAATTACCAAACGTGGTAATGTGACTTAGGCATAATGGTTTTTTTAGTTGAGACATTTTACGTAATTATTTCTTTATTTTTGTCTTCCAAGCAGGCTAAAACACCATTCGATAGTGAGAGGTTTTATGTAACCTGTCCGAAAACTTTTTCTTCCAGCATTCGGGTTTCCACCTGGAACAGGCTGAACTACCTGAAGAACGGTGTGCTGAAGTCGGCCTTAACGTCTGCCATGACACATGACCCCATCGCCCCCGTCCTCTCCGATGCTCACCTGGACGCCGTGGACCAGCGGCTCCTGAGCGTCCTGGCCACCGTGAAGCAGTGCACTGACCAGTTTGGGATGGACACTGTGCTGGTGGAAGACAGGATGCCACTCTCCCACTTGTAATTCTCACCACAAAATAAGTGAAACTTCTTTTTACAAAGATAGAGAAACAGCACAATCAATTCCAGATGGTGTGAGATGGATTGGAAATCGCCAGCAGCGAGTTCTGGTGAGGGGGGCAAGGTGGCCTTGGATTTCTTTGGTGTTTTCCAGAGTAGAAACTAAAGCAAAGACTACAAGTTTAGACCACAGAAATGATCCTGCTGAATCACCCTTGGACTTCCTCGGCACTGCCCCTTCTAGCAGTGGGCATCATCGTGGGTCAGTCTTAATTTTCATGCCAAGGGACAGACGGTGTGACGTTTGGATTGGTTCTGGAGTGTGTATTTTGAGTTCATCCTTAAAGTTCTTTTGCCACACCTGTGGATTTTTCTGAAAACACTTTGCAATCTAGTGAGTCCTTTTTTACCAGGACTAACCAAATTGGGAATTTTACTGCCTCCTGAGGAGTGGCAGCAAGTAGTACCTGGCATTCTTTTGAGCCAAAAGGGTGTGCCCTGTTGGAGGGGATGTTTTCTAAGGTAGAAGTAGAAGGAAGGACAAAAGCAGGAAAGGTGTTTGGGCTTTTAAGTAATTAGGCGGTCGTGTTTTTTATCATTCTTAGAGGTGGGAAGGAGAGACAGAGACCCACTCATTAGAACTGGAACTGGAGAGGTGACTGAATTAGTGAAAAACAGGTTCCCCTGTGTTCACATCCTTAAGGTGTGTAAAAGTCAATGTGACTTGTACCTAAGTAAAATCTGCGTTCTCTCAGTTGTGTCCAAATTAACCAAAAAATTGTCTCTAGAGAACTATTGTTATAACCCAAGCACGATTCTCTTATGGAGGCTTTTTTCCTTCTGCCCAAAGGAGGCAAATCCTTTCCAAATTAACAAAGCCAACTGAAATATAATATCTTGAATAAGAGTTAGGTTGCCTGCAATCTCTGCCATTCTGATTTCTCTTCTGGAATGAATTTCCACCTCTCCCTTTAAGGCATTTGAAGCTGCTGTTCCCAAGAGATTGGCAATCCTGATTGTGCCTTTCTTGTAAGAAAAGCCAGCTCCCTCCTACAGATGATAATGTACATCTTGCTGGTGTCTGGACCTGTCTTAAGATTTGAGCCATTGCGGACGACTGGAAACAAAGAATTTAAGCCTTCTGAGCCTTAAAACTAAGGAGGTTGTACCAGGAAGAGCCTTAAGATTTTGATTTATATCAAACACTAATTTCATTATTTATCTTGTTTGGAGTCCTGAACCCATGATGTAGTACTGTTCTTGCATCTCATGTTAGCACTCAAATGTCAGGTTCTGGGTTCCAGCCAAGAGCTCTGATATGTAAGCAGTTGCAGTAAAATACAGGACCCGAGGACGACAGGCCTGGTGTGCCCATCGCTGTGTGCTCCTGTCCCGCATCTCGTCTGGGTGCCGTCCCGCTCTGGCGCTTCTTCCAGGCAGAGGCTAATACTTAAACAGTGTGGGTGAATACATTTAATACCAGCCATTGAAGACCAGTTTTAAGCAACCACCTTTTCAAAAACAGTTTAGAATTTATGCTCCAATGTCCTGGCATTGAGAGGTAACAGTAACCTGTAACTACTTTAAAACAGCATGAAATTAGGATACTTCTGTGCTTTCTATATACATTTTGAGATGTACACAAGAATGGGCTGAGTTATAAGAAAAAAAAAAGTATTGCATTTAAGAAGACAGATATTAGCACAGAACAGTGCAATTGTGTTAAAAGGAGGTGTTGATTCCAATTTTAAGGCCATTTACTGTGTTCGGCCAGAGAAATTCACAATTGAGCTTGAGGCTGCCTTGGATGGTGCGTGCCCCAAAGTGTCAGGGAGCCAGCTAGCAGAAGCCTGGAGAGTCAGCGCCACTCTACTTGGTAAGCGTTAGTTGAATTAAATTATGGACAAGTGTTCTTTCAAACACTTTAGTATGCCACAGTGGAATGAATGAGAACCATTCTCAAACTGGTCACTTTATTTGTTGTTAAAGGCAGAAGAGTGCTAAGGAAAAGAGCAGGAAGGAAAGCTGCTTTGGAAGTGTCTCATCCTTGTCCAAAACATCGCTGAAAATGTGTAATTTCATTCTCTTGCCCTACTGCTTTAAAATTCATGATCTTAAAAGGTGTTCAGATCTGTAGTGATTAAAGTTAGAATTATGCTAATAGAGTGGTGTGACGTAACACTGAGAATATACATTTACATTCTAAGTCAGGTTTGGATTAAGGTGGGAAAGTATGTTTAGGTGAATCGTGGCGAGAATCAACCATAAATATATAGCCCTAAAATTCACAAATGGCTAAATTCTGTCTGAGAAAAAGAGGTAGATAACTTTTTAAAAGGTTTGTAACACTGTCCTCTATGATTTATTTTTTAGAATCTAGCACTGTTAAATCAAACAACCCATTGGGAGGGTTTTGGTCATTCCGAAGTAGGGCGTGCCTAGCTAATATCTAAAGGTAGGTAGGCGTGGATACAATTTAATATTATAAAACTAGGAAAATCAGAACTGACTACTATGTCCTGTCCTTCTCATACTTCTGAAATATGTTTATTCCAGAGTTTGAGTGGGGAAACATAAGTATAGAGGTTTCATTCTAAAACTGTTCTTTAATATGAGGCTTTATTGTGGGTTTGCCCATAAATAATTTTCTGTGCAAAGCAAATTAACAGGATCTGATTTGCTCAGAGTATTGTTCAGTAATACATTAGTAAGGCAGTTCTCCTTGTTTGCACTCAGGATTAATACATCAAATGAAATTTAAGAAGGAAATGGGAGAATTTGGGTACATTCATTGCATATTATTTTGGGAAAGATGAATCCTATACATGGCAGTTTTTCAATGTGACCTGAAGGCAGCATGTTCTTCCAAAGAAATCCATCTTTTCTCAAAAAGACAGGCTTTTGGCTTCCCCCTCCCCTCTACCATATTCCTTCATCCTCCCTTCTCAATGGTTCCTGTATTCTTTTTTGACCAGTAAATGGCCACACTTCAATGATGGTAAAACAGCATCTGTCAGTGAGCTGTCTTGTATGAGTACGCTTGAGCTTCAGGAAACGTGAGTAAAGGTATATGTATGTATATAGTCATATGTATTTTAGCAAGAGAAAACATATTTATTTTGACACAGGGAAACACTGACTTACGTTGCTGAAGAGCTTGAAGCTAGCAAAGGTTCTCTTCTCAGTCCCTGAGAGCTGATGCTCAGTGACATAAAGACCATTCACTCGGCAGACGCCTGCTAGCAGCCCTGGCTACGCACACGAAGGAGCCAGGTCTGACTTCATGCAACCTCTTTACAGGGAAGGCCAGTTTCTCTCCCTCCAATTCCTCGAGTCTGGGTTGAAAAGGTAGGGGCTGGGTACTATACTGCCACAGGTTTTTAAGGAACTAAGGTGTTACTCACAAATACAGAATGTTTTGGGGGAACTGGGAATTACTGGGAAGCTAATTTATTTGCTTAAAAGGGCGGTGTACAAACCACCCTGTTTTGACCTGCCAAGGATTTCCTCTCAGAGCTGTTGCACAAATAGAGGTTGTGCTTGGGCAGACACCAAACAAGACAGATGTGCACCTAAATTTCTAATGTTTCAATTCTATTCAATTCATGGGTTTCAATTCTAAAAAATAAAAATAAAATGAATAAAGATTTTAATAAGTATTGCTGTATCATGTTTTCGTCTTATTCCTTTTTCCCCCATTTCAGGATATTTCCAGTGTTTTCCAGTTTCCTATCTGTTTTGTTAGGGAACAGAAGAAAATTACATCTTCACCCACTAAACCTCCATAGGATTATTTCACAGTATCTGATGGGGTTTCCCCACGTCTTCACAAGGCCCATAGCAGCTTTTGCCCAGACCAGAATTTTCCCCAGGATAATTCTTGGGTGCTTGTGTGTATTCAGCAGTTCCTTCATTCTTGCAGCTTCTTTAGAGGGAAAGAATTATGAATCCCAAAGAACTTGTCCACACAGTACCATACAAGCACAGAAGAGAAGACCAGGCGCCCTGATTATATTTCTTAGGACACCCAGATTTTCAACTTTTGAGATGAAAATCCAGCATTCATAAATCTCAACCTGACAACTGAGCAGAGTTCCTAAGACTTTTTTACTTGATTGGCAGCATTGTGTGTGCCGGTTTCTGGCAGTCCTACTTGAATACCAGTGGGAGGTGGAAGCCGAGGACATGCTCTCACTGACTTACCTTTTCCAGCCTTCGTTTGCTTCTCGAGCATGTCAGGAAGACTGCTGTTAAAGCTTGAAAAGGGCAGCTGGGAGTAGCGGGGAAGGGGCATGGTTCTGTTGTGGGCAAATTTTACCCAGTGTATCTGCCAATAAAAACTGATTTTTAGGGCCGGCCGAGTGGTGCATTGGTGAAGAGCTGGCTTGGGACGCCAGGGGGCCCCAGTTCAGATCCCACATATGAGGGCCAGTAACACTGCCCTCTACAGCTAAGATGCTGAACAACAGCTCAACAGAGATGGGCTGCCATGAGTCGCTGGCAAAGGCGTAGGCTGCAACCCCTGCTGCAGTGGGGTACGTGTGTAGCCAGCAGCCAGCGTGAGTGGCGTCCAGAAGCCGGGGACTGATCTGCCTCGCCCGGGAAGAGCGCAATGATGGTGCCAACTTGGGCCAGTGAAGCAACGCCCTCCACAACTAGACTGAAGAACAAAACGA
>NW_017731356.1:8540064-8548675 GCF_001890085.2 Hipposideros armiger
GGGTTTTGTAAAGTAAGTTGCTGTATAAATCCCAGGGAATAACAGGAGGAAGTTACAGTTTTGTCAAGTATTTGGTCTTTCTTCAGTAGACATTTGGGCATTGAGAGCTGTGGAAGTCATCGAGATGGTAATGACTGTCCCTTTCCTCAGAGCCTATAGTCCTAGCAGAAGAGAACTGCTTGTGAAGAACTAAATGCCTCAGGCATGATGTAAGTTCATTACTGTTGAAATAAGGGGCAGATAAGAGGAGGGGGTTGGGAGGGTGAGAGGCAGGCAGGTCCTACATTACAGAAGTCATTGATACAGGTTTGACCTGTGTGGAACCCAACTCGAGAATTGTAGAGCTGTCGGCTCCGATGAGAGCCTTGGGCCTCAACTCTGTTGTTAGTACGTGGCTCACCAGAAAAATCCCTTCAAGAGTTTCCAATGGTCCTCGGTTGTGCCCTGTCTCTCAAGAGCATAGTCTCATCGGCAGTAATGTCTCAGTTGCTCTGTGGCGAAGATGTTAAAGGCGCTGTGGAACTCATGTTTCCAGAGTTTGCTTTTTACATGCCAAGCTTATTTGGAGATAGACTTGATTTTTACCCCAAGATTGTCTTCAAGGCAGGTGTGTTCTGACTGCTTTCAAGCAGGGTGGGGAAAATGTCTCCTACAAAGGTAAGTCACATTCAGATGACCTCAGTGAAAACATTGGGTGCCAATTTTCTTAGACTGTCAAAGTGCGGATTTTAATTGAGTGGGTTTGAGGCCTGAGATTCTGCTTTTCTAAGCTCCTGGGAGGTGCCAGTGCTGCTGGTCCTCGGACCACGCTGAGGAGCACGGATAGGGGTTTGTTTGCTAAGGAATAATAGCTGCTTGTAGTTTTCACAGTCGCCTCTAGATATCCCCATCATCCATGAGATCTGCTCCTAGCATTCCAACCAGCAGCCTCCAACCCTGAGAATGAAATGTTAGCAATTGATTGAAACTTTAAAATTTATTGAGGCTCTAAAAACCGGTGTTTGGATTCACTGCTTTTATGTGGGACTGACTCTGGTGGTGAAAAAAATGTTTACTCTTTTAAGGAAAAAAACTGTCTTGAAATCAAGTTGCTTGCTCAAGAATTTTCCAGCTACCTATTTTATTTACCATGAAATGTTAAATCCAAATCAAAACACCTCAGAAATTAGTTAACTACGTGAAAGTTACAGTAATGAATTATTTTCAGTCTTAAAACGTGGATTTGTAAAAGAAATAGTGTTCATACTAGTAATTTTATCACCATAAATTCACCTATAAACTTCACTAGTATAAATAAAGCTGTTTAGGCCTCCTGCATACGAGTACATAGCAGACCTCAATTTACCACTTGTGGTATCCTGACAAAGGTACTTACCTGGTTTCTGTAGCTGTGTGAATGGAAGAAGCAGGTTTGGTGAGCGCTTGAGGAAGGAGCCGAGAATGGGAGGAACCGGCGAATCCGCGTGTGACGTTGGTGAGACATGGCGCCAGGATTCACTTGACTGTCTGGAGAGCCCAACCTCAAAGCCACTGAGCCTGTTGGTACCAGGAATGATGTACCACAACTCTTTTTGTCTTGAAGGAAAGAATTCAGTCAAGAGGCAGTTTGTCAGCATAGAACAGCAAGAAGTTTATTAGGAAAAGCGAGTACACTCAGACACGGAGCGGGCTGACCCGAGAGAGGGAAGCAGCCTCTCCTTTCATTGTGTGATAGTTTTTATCTCTATGGGTAGAATCGTCTCCCCCTCTTCCTCTCCAGCACCTCTCCCAGCTGACTGCCCCGGATCCCCTTCTTGCTCCCAAGGTTGTCTGAGCTCATAACCATGGCCCCGAGAAGCAGGGTGTCCATTCTGATAAGCAGGATGGTTTCTCTCTCTCTCTCTCTAGCTTCTAACAAGGCATCCCTTTGATTAGGGGCATGTGTGAGCCTGGAGTCCTGCTGGGCTCCTGAGGCACTGGTGCCCTGAGTGAGGGCAGCTGCCAGGGGTCTGGACCCAAGTAGGAGCTGCAGCCAGGGGCTTTCTAACCGGGGCTGGGTCTCTCCTGCTGTCTATCTACCTTCCCTATCACTATAACAATAGTCAAGTCCCATGATCTCTAGACAGTTTCTTCCTAGGACAAGATGGCTCTTAGGTCAGTGGCTTCAGTAACTCAGGTGCTTTTGAAAAAAGTGCATTGAGCTTTTCTGAAATCTGCCAACCTGGTTGCACGCTCGTGTTACGGAGAAGGGAGCCCTGAGGAAAGGCCCTCAAGACTTACCCAGTGGTGTCTGAGCAACTGCTGTGGTCACAAGCACTTGAAAATTGCAAATATGGCCAAGAAGGTGCACACGGTACCTCGCCTACCTTTTTATTGAGATGACTACATGTACATGAAACCTTATGATTTGCCCATGACTCCGCGAGTTTCCAAACCCCCAATCTCTCCAGACGAGCCCACCAGCTTCCTCGTGCTTTTTGGTGGACTCCCAGCTGTGGGAACCTGCTGGTGCCGGGCTGTCCTGTTTCGCTTCCCTTCTGGGGGGGGGGGGCCTCCCCGCCCCTCCGCTGGCTCCACCTCCTGGCGAGGTGGTTGTCGGTTTTCGTGTAACAGGTTGGCAGGAAGTGGATCTGCAGACCTGGGGGGCACGAATGAGTGTCCTCTGGCAGGCCTCGGGTGGGCCACCAGAGCGGCCAGAAAGTAACAGCCGGGTGATGACAGTGGCCGTTTCAAGGCCTGACTTCAACTCCTTACACCCACAATCACCCCAGAATAGGCTGCCGTCGGTCGGGTGGGCGGTGCCTGCGCTCGGCCTCGGGACGCCCGGAGCACAGCCTGGGTTTCGGTTTCGGACGGGTGCCGCCTCGCCTCGGTCACGTCAGGCTGCGGTTCCCGTGGCAACGCCAATCCTCGGCCGACCCGGGCGGCGGAAGCAGCGACACTGGCCGGCCCCGCACTGGGAGCCGGGCGAAGCCGGGTGAAGCCCGGCGGCGGGTTGGACTGTGCGCCCGGCCATGCGGCGCCCACTCTGGCTCCTGCTGCCCCTGCTGCTCTTGGCGCTCGCGGGCGCGCTGGGTCATCGCGGCCCCGCCGGGCCGAGGGAGGCGGCCGAGGAGGCAGGCGCTGGTCGGGCCTGGCGGGCGATCCAGGGTCTGCAGGAGCGGCTGAGGGCGGCCGGCGGCGTCTCCAAACGGTACTGGGTGCTTTTCAGCTGCCGCTTGTGGCCCGAGACCTGTGACCAGGACGAGGAGGACCCCCCGCGGCCCCCGGGTAAGACCCGGCCGCCTGGCGATGGGGGGAGCGGCGGGATGTGGCGCAGCTTTCAGCTCGCTCCTGCTCTGCGCCATCGTTCTCCGGGCCACCCAGCAGGCGCCTTAGCTGCCAGCTTTACTGTGCTGCCCAGCCCCTTGGGGACCAGGAAGCCCCATCACTGCCCCCCCCACCCTGGCGCAGCCCCCTTATGCAGACGATAGGCCTACTGCCCTCCCCCATGCACCCCGATCTTGACTCCTCCGGACAGCTCATGCCTTCTTGATGGCTTTAAGGAAAAGTGCCGGGTCGGACACCCCGAGTCCGTTTTCCTATGCTGCTTATGGAGGCAGAGCTTGGGCTGGGAGTCCTAGACCTGAGCTCTGGGTCCTGCTCTGTCACTTACAAGTTGTGTGGCAGTCTTGTCAATCCCATCACTGTCATGGACCAGATGATCTCTAAGGCTCCTTGCAGTCTGTCAGTAATTCTAGGTCCAGTAATAGTACTATAATGGTACCCCTGTAATGGTGCTCTAAATATCTTTCGCTTAGATCAAAAGATTTCTAATTTCCAGTGGATGGTTTTTGTTTCGTTTTTGCCAATGCTGGGTATAGTCGAATGGACATTTGACAAAACAATTTAGAAGCCTTTGCGGTTGGCTGTGATCAGATGATTTTGGAAACCAGAGCAAGTAAGAATGATAATCACCAGCTACTGACTGTCTCGCTAGGAGACTGCAAACTCGCAGGCAAGGCCTGGGCTTCTTACACCTCAGGTGCAGGGCTGAAGGCATGTTTTGTTGGGTAAGTTGAGCCTTTGCTGGAGCTGCATCTATGGGGAAGCCATGTGCTTCCTCAAAGCTGGTGGTGCCACAGGTGCCCATTCCCTGGCAAGGTGCAAGGAAGGCCCAGGGAGGAGCAGTGAGTGGCTTGGGAGGGAGGAGACAGGACAGGAAGAAGAACGCGGGGAGGCAGTACCAGGCTCCCCCGTGGCCTCAGCTCTGTCTCACAGCTCCCCCTCTTCCAGGCTGGAGCCTCCCACTGTTGGGCAAGCAGTACCTGGATATCCTGACCACGTGGTACTGCAGCTTCGGGAACTGCTGCGATGGCGGGGACTGCAGGATCTCCAACAACTTCCCAGGTTGGACCTTGCGTGGCCCTAAGGGAATGGGGATCTGTAGGGAGGGGAGGCGATTCAGGGGAACAGCGAGGGTGCAAGGGACCTTTTATCGTCCTGCCCACAACTGGCAGCACACCCTCCTCCCTGCCCCCACCATGGCTCCCAGTGGCCCACGGCTCCAACCCCAGCAACCTCATGGCTGAGAGGAAGTAAGGCCTATGGAGAAGGCTTGGTGCACTCTAGCTGCTCCCAACTGGCATTTGTTGAATTTAAATAAATAAAACGAGGGTGTCTCCATAAAACGGGAAATGTGTCTCCTGAGACGTCTAGGTGGGAGCAATGTCATGGGCATGGGTGGTGGGGCGCCTCCAGACAGGACTCTGCCAACCATTGTGGAGGGTCTTCAGGACCTTCAGAAAAGGTGATCCTATTCTCTCCTTAAGTTTAATCTTGATTTCTCAAACTCTTTAGAAAATAGCTCTTGGATCCCTTCTGCTGCCAGGGCTGCCCAGTGGCTTGTTCTGAAGCCAAATAGGATGGATAAGTGACCCCACCACAGAGATGTTCAGACGTGCTCACTCTCAGGCGTTGCCGCCCCTGGTGGGGACTGCCCCTGTGTGCGCCTCTCACTGTGGCCTCCTCTTTGCCGCCCTTAGGCCTGGAGTCGGACCTGAATGTGCGGCTGCACGGCCAGCATCTGGCCCAGGAGCTGGTCCTGACCACAGTGAGGGGCTATTTAGAGTTGCCCCGGCCAGACAAGGCCCTGGCCCTGTCGTTCCACGGCTGGTCTGGCACAGGCAAGAACTTCGTGGCGCGGATGCTGGCGGAAAACCTGTACCGGGACGGGCTGCGGAGCGACTGCGTCCAGGTGTTCATCACCATGCTCCACTTCCCTCACCCCAAGTCTGTGGACCTGTACAAGGTGAGGCCGGGCAGGGGCTGGAAGGAGGCGCAGACAGCCCGAGGAGCAGCCCTCTGTGCTGGGAGGGAAGCCCTGAAGCCAGCCCTTCCTTTCAGACCCTGGAGAAGCCTGGGGGTCGGGCTGGGGACAAGGAGCCGTTTGGACAGAACCTGTAACCCACACAGATGAGGCCCTGACATGTGGAGGAAGGACACCTGTCCCGAGCTCTGTCTCCTTACCAGCCATACGTGAGGCCAGACCCTGAGCTGCCACAGAATCCATGTGTTCATTTTTCTGCTGTAGAAGTGGTGGAAATGTCACAGGAAATGTGGGACAGAGGAAGGCAAAACCTTGATCACATTCTCCCCACACAGACACATCCGGTTAGCATTCTGTTTACTTCCCTCAAGCCTTTCCCCTGTGGTGTTTTATGTCCCTGGAATTGTACTGGACAGAAAGTTGCATGGCCTGCTTTTTTTTTTTTTTTTTTTAAGGGGCATGTCATATCATGTGATTTTCCACGACTTCCCCAAATCGCTCATTATAGGCCACCAAGTAGAGGAACAAAAATTGTCTGCTGCTCTGCTATTTTGGGGTTCTTCCATTGAGACATGTATAAATAGTATTTAAAGTCAGCCGGACAATGATCAGAGCCCCAGTGTAGCATGACGAAGATGACTGCGTGTCTTTGGCTTTCAGTTCTGATATTTGGAGTGCGATAACCTGGGAAGATTATGTAAGCCTCTGAGGACAGAGACTGCATGAGTCACCTGGCAGTTTCAGTGTGGCCTGGGAGGGCAGGGGCAGAGTAACTAAGGGCAGGCGCCTGGTCAGCCGGGCCTTCCCAGAAAGGACTAGCTGACTTGGACTGTGGCAAAGCTGCTGTTGATCTCAGCTTCCGCACTGAGAGCTGACATGTATACGCACTCTCACAGCCCACATGTCCTCTGTCGCATGCACTCAGGTGACAGGGCTGAAGCCAGAATCAGAGGCTAGGGGTGGACAGTGAGTGTGAGCTCTGCCAAAACCCCCACCCTGGGCCAGGAGCTGGCCTGTGAACCCTGCAAAGTAGCATCTTTTCTACTGAGGGCTACCTGGCCTGGATGGGGAACCCCAGTTCTGAATTGGCTGGGCCCCAGACAGGTCCTCCCCAAGCTTCCCTGCTGAGTTCTCAGCCCATCCTGGGTGCCAGCAGGTGCTCTGCACCTGGGAGTTCAAGACGGGACTACCACCTCTGGGCACTTGAGCCTCTCTACCTGTCACCCTATATTAGAGTCTGACTCCCACCCTCTGGGAGGGTGAGTTGGCTGTTCTGGGACCTCATCCTGGCCGGGAGAGAGCAGCGCTGCAGCCTGTTCCCAAGGGCAGGCAGGCCCTTCCCCTCCCAAGTCGGCTTTCCACCTCGGGTGCAGGAGAGTCACCTGGGAAGCTTGTTGGAGGGCTGCCCTAGCCCCGCCCCCAGCGGTTAGTCCCGGTAGAACCCCTCCCCAGCCCCCGGCAATCCGGCAATCCGCTGCAGACACCCAGGGGAAATGGGTCTCTCCGGGGTTGGAGGGTGGGCGTGTGCCTGCCAGGGCTCCCCAGCAGCTCCTGTATCTGCAGGAGCGGCTGACAGACCAGGTGAGGAAGATGCAAGCGCACTGCCATCAGACCCTGATCATTTTTGATGAGGCCGAGAAGCTGCACCCGGAACTGCTGGAGGCCTTGGGGCCACACCTGGAACGCCAGGCCCCCGACAACCACAGGGCTGAGTCCCGGAGGACCATCTTTCTTTTTCTCAGGTAAGGTCTGAGGGACGACAGGCGGACTGGGCCAGGGCGGGGTGAACCCTCTGTCCAGGGGCTGCGTTTGCCATCTTGGGGGCTGCTATCTGGCACGTAAACTGGCGATGGAGGGCTTCCACGCTCTCCGAGGCTGCAGACGCCTTTTCCTCCAGGGAAAGCCACACAACTGCAGTAGAGAAAACAAAAGGCTGGCTGCTTGGGGTAGCAGGGGTGGGAGCCTTAGGTCTCCCCGCTCCTGACCTCGTTCTACCCCCAAGGCCCTGCGGGGGCGACCTGGGGAGAGCAGGTGCCCCTCATCTAGCCTCCCCCGTGATTCCCAGGATGGTGATGCTCCCCTCTGACACTCCAGGTGAGGCACTGCTCACACACTGGGAGTCCCCTCTTAGAAGGGCATTAAGGTTGTTGGCTTTGGTTGTTTTTTTTTACATTGAGGTATAATCGACTTTTAACAGTATATTAGTTTCAGGTGGACGTGATTGAATATTTGTATATACAGGCACACCTCGTTTTGGCGTGCACTTCACAGGTGTTGTGTTTGTTTGTTTTTTTACAAATTGAGGGCAAGACCCTCCACTAACAAAAGGATTCTGACTCGCTTTATGGTGATACTTGCTGTATTACAGTGGTCTGGAACCAAAACCACAGTATCTTCGGGTGTGTCTGTATCGTGAAATGGTCACCACAATAAGTCCAGTTAACATCCGTCATCAGACATAGTTACAAAACTTTTTTCTTGTCATGAGAACTTTTAAGATCTACTCTCATAGCAACTTTCAAATCTGCAATTTAATATTAGTAACTAGTCACCATACTGTACGTTACATCCCCAGGACTTATTTTGTAGCTTGAAGTTTGTACTCTTTGGACCTCCTTCACCCATTGCCTCTGGCAATTACCAATCTGTTCTCTGTATCTATGAGCTTGGGGATTTTTTTTGTTTAGATTCCACATATAAGTGAGATTATATGTTTGTCTTTCTCTGTCTGACTTATTTCACTTAGCATAATGTCCTCAAGGTCCGTCTATGTTGTCGCAAAGGGCAAGATTTCGTTGTTTTTTTATGGTTGGATAGTGTTCCATTGTGTATAGACCACATTTTCTTTATGCATTCATCCATGGATGGACATCAGGTTGCTTCCATGTCTTGACTATCGTGAACAATGTCGCAGTGAACATGGGGGTGCAGATGTCTTTTCAACTTAGTATTTTCATTTTCTTTGGATAAATACCTAGAAGTGGAATTGCTGGATCATATGCTCTATTTTTAATTGTTTGAGGAACCTCCGTACTGTTTTCCATAGTGGCTGCACCAGTCCACATTCCCACCAGCAGTGCAGGAGGGTTCCCTTTTCTCCACATCCTCGCCAGGATGCCAGGATTTATCGCTGGGCTTTTTGATAATAGCCGTTCTAACAGGTGTGAGGTGATAATGTGGTTGTGATTTGCATTTTCTTGATGATCAGTGATGTTGAGCACCTTTTCCTGTGCCTGTTGGCCATCTGTATGTCCTCTTTGGAAAACTGTCTATTCAGGTCCTCTGCTCCTTTTTTAATCAGATTGTTTGGGTTTTTTTGCTATC
>NW_017731356.1:8552938-8556840 GCF_001890085.2 Hipposideros armiger
GGGGAAGGCGCTGGAGTCCTGGGGCCCCGTCGCCCTGGATGCCAGCCTGTGCCCACCTGCCTTTGCCTCCTGCGGGGAAGTAGGATGGGGCAATCCATGGGCAGCTCTTACCTCAGCTGATGCAATGCGGCCACTCGCGTGTGCCAGTGACCTGCCTGGCAGGCCTTCGGGGCATGGGGCAGCAGCTTCCCTGCGTGCTGAACTTGAGCAAGGGGGCAGTGGACCACTTGGCAGGACCGCTGCCCCAGCCCCTCCTTCCGCAGCCTGGAGGCAGGCAGGGAAGGAACCACTGGCTTCTCTGTGCCCTGGCGCACGGGACAAACTCAGATGCTCAAGGGACAGACACGTGAGTTAACGCACCTGAGAGCACCAGAGAGCCCGTCAGAGCTTCGTGAGGAGAGGCGAGATACTGGGTCCCCGCTCCCTGCCTAACTGCTGGGCCTGAGCAGGAAGCAGGGGCAGAGCCTGGTTTGTTTAAGGAGCCGTCAGGCTCAGCTGGTGAGAGGAGACACCTCGTGCAGCCAGGGGAGAGCAGTAGGCACGGGGCTGGGGGGGCCAAGGAGGACGTGCTGCCAGCCCCAGGCTCCACCTCCTCCCTCCCAGCGTCCCTGCGGCTGGCGGCAAGATTTCTTCTCACCCCTTCTGTCCCGCATCTCTCGAACCCAGTCCTTTTCTGTGCTTCAGACCCCAGATTCCAGTTGCCTAATGTCACAACCCCCGAGAGAAATCACAGCAAGTGAAATCACAACACTGAGCCATGTGTGACCCAGGCTTTCCTCTCCTGCTTCTTGATTCTCCGCTGTTAAGGGGGCCGGGGCAGCTCAGGGCCAACACTGGTTTTCTCTGATGACCTCCTTTCTGCCTCAGCCATCAGGTACAGGTCCTGTCACTTGTGCCTCCTACACTGATGCTTAAACTCTTCTCTCCGTCACCTCTCCAGCGCCTTCACGCCCTCTAGCCATGGACTCTCTGACTAGCTTTCTGCAACCCTCCCATGCCTCTCAGTCCAGCCTCTGCACCCTAGATTGATGGTCCCTCCACCACCCTCCACTCCCAAGTTTAAAGCCCCTCAGTGGTGCTCCCTGGCCCATAGCTTAACTCCGTGTGCGCGGCAGACCAAGGCCTCCTCAGCCTACCTTTCGTGCCTGCGCTTCTCCAGCCCCTGAACCCCATAAGCCCCCTGAGCGTCTGTGCCCAGAAACGCCCTTCCCTGACTCGCGTGCCGTGATCACTGCGCAGCCGGCATTTGCTCAGAAGCCTCAGTGCCCCTCGGACGTCCTCTCCCTGGGCCTCAGCCGCTCCCACCTGGCACTCGCCACGCTGTCCTGGAATCACACATACCCTTCCTTCTGCACATCATACCATCTCTGTGCCCCTTGCACCTAGCACAGACTCCACGTTTGTCAGAAGGGAGCCAGGAAGGGAGGGAGGGTGGCAAAGCAGGCCATGTCCTTTCTGTACAGACCTTTGGGTTGTGACAGGATCTCCTGGGGGATGGCCGGCCCCGGCCCCTCAGCCTCCATTTTTCCAGTCACCAGTGCCATGGCTTCGGTGGTGAGGTTGTCCAACGGATCCTAAATATGAAAGTAAAATCTGTCAACAAGCTCTTGTCTCTTTCAGTAACCTTGGGGGCAATATCATCAATGAGGTGGTCCTGAATCTGCTTAAGGCTGGAAAGGCCCGGGAAGAAATTACCATGGAACACCTGGAGCCCCACCTCCAGGCTGAGATTGCGGCGTCCACAGGTAACTGCCTCCCGGCCACACAGAACATGAGCCTCTGCTGAGAGCCACGGGTGGCGGTAATCTGTATGTGGTAGAAATGTGTCCTTGTAAGGCAGACAGTGTACCCGGGACCACAGGACACACCTGTCATCTTGTCACCTTCAGGTGGGCACAAGAAAAGTGCCAAGAAAGTTGAACTCTTCTTTTGAAAATATTTTGAAAAAGAGTAGTTTGCCCCAGCTCTGGAAATACAGGCAATGGCCTGTGAAGCCTGTGGCCCTCAGGGGCTCGGCCCCCAGAGGTAGGGCCGCCCTGCTTTCTGCCATCGAACGAAACCATACAGCTGGCAGTCACAGCCCCCCTCTCCTGCCTCGCCTGCAGCACATCCACTGTCAGCCTTCTCTGAAAGGAGACACAGCTTGGAGAGTTCTTGTCACACACTGCAGACAGCCTCCTGGAGTGGCCTGAGGTCACACCTTGCAGACCTCAGGGTTAGGGACACCTTAGAACTCCAGTTGGGTGCAGCCTCAGGTCAGATGCCCGTGTAACTCCGGTCTTCATTTCAGACAGTGACTTTGGCCACAGCCGTCTTGTGAAGGAAAACCTGATTGACTTCTTNTCTGTTCCATTGATCTATGTGCCTGTTTTTATGCCAATACCATGCTGTTTTGATTACTATAGCTTTGTAATATCATTTGAAATGTAACTCACCGGGAATCCCCCCTTAGAAGGGCATTAAGTTTTCAAGTCAGCAAATTAGTTGAAAATCAAGTACAAACTACCCTCAAAAATGCTCAGGATAGACTCAGTCAGAGGGTAGTTTCCTAATAAGGCCAGATCTGCGTGTTCTCTCCCCAGCCTTGGAAGGTCTGTTTCTTCCCTGATCATGAGGAAGTCACTGGCTTAAAATTCAGGGTACAGTGTGTTGAGTGGGAAGCGTTGCCTGCCTCCCAAGTGGCAACCCCACCATGCTGGGCTCGTCACTCAACTGCTGCTTTCCCCTTTCTGCTTTGTTCAGCTGTGTGCCCCAGGCTGTGGAAATGGCTTTGCAAAAAGCGAACTTGCACATCAGCTTGTCAAGGCTTATATTTTTATGGAGGCTTCAACTGGGAATGTCCTGCCCAAGGTGTGTTAGAAGTCAGGCCTGGGTCCCTGTTGGCCCAACTTGGAGTAGAAGGCAAACCACTTGTTCCCCCAGCCCTTCCCCTCCGCAGGCCAGCACATGCTTGCTAGGCGATTTCCCCAGCTTTTGGGGGTACCCTGTGAGGGTGTGGAACTAGGGGGTCTGGTTTTTCATCCAGGGTGGAGACTGTGAAGGAGTGAGCCCTGGAGGCCAGATCTTGTCTCACTGTGGACACACAAGACAAGATGGAACCAGTTGAAACACCAGGCTGAGGTTTCGGTGCATTGATGGCACTACGTGCTTTGTGAAGGAGGGCAGGGGGGGCCTCCCAAGGTGGTTTTAAGAGAAAAGCAGTGGTTTTCTGACATGATTGGCTCTGTATTGTTGACCAGCTTCTGGGGCAGCCCAAAGAATAGAGCACTTCCTGTCGCAGTGAGTTAGGTGGAGGGCGTCTAGGAGTTTGCAGACACCACCAGTCCCTCCCACCGAGTGCAAGGAAGCCTGGTGACCGGCTCACTGGGCATTCCCTGTTGTAGAAATCTGTTGACTTTGCGCCTAGTTCCTTCCTCTCTCCTCGGCCTGAGCCAGCTCTGCCTCGTGGCTGAGGCTGACCTCTCCTCCACTTGGGTTCGGCCCGGTTCTCTGCACCACTGCCAGGATTTCCTAATGTGATGTAGGTGAACTTGCTCTCTCTACACAAATGTTTGCCCTTTCCCCCAGTGTCCCAGACTTTGTGCACCATCCGAGGTCACCCATGGACCATGAATGGTTGAGACAGGACCCTGTGGGCCTGTGCTACCCCAGGATGGAGAGGGGGACGCCACACCTGTGACAGGGATGTGGCCTCAGTGCCCAAGGGCCAGCGCCGTCCCACCCTCTAAACCCTGAAGGTTTTCAGGAATTCTAGTGATGGGTGGGGGAAGACCATATAGTTGAGTCTGTTCAAGAACAGAAATGCAGCTGAGTAAATTGGAAGATCTGCTTGGCTTTATGGAGCGATTCGCGAATCAGGCAGCGGCCCATCCAGCAAACAGGTGCTCCGAGCAGCTGTACTC
>NW_017731356.1:8561620-8582172 GCF_001890085.2 Hipposideros armiger
CAGCACTCACACTGTGTGAAGGAAGGCAGAGCCAGTCCTTAATCACTTGGTGCCTTACAGAGCCACACTCCAGAGCGCGGGCCAGGGCCTTGGAGGAAGCCACATGGAGAGAAACCCACCCCAGGGGCTTCCTAGCATCTCAGGTCTTGCCCGCAGATGCTTGGACGGGGTGTTGGGCCTGAGGCTGCAGGATCCTCAGTGACAGGGACGGGAAAATGAAATTCTGCTTACCGGTGGCAGAAGGTACTCCTTGGGGTGCAGGTGGATTCGCTTGAAAGTTGTTATTCCCAGAGGGAATCTGGGCAGCTTCTGTCTGTGAGCAGATCAGCGAAGAGCCTCAGGCTGAAGAAAAAAGTACACAGAATTTTTAAAAAATAATCATGTCGGTGTAGGCTAAGATTTGTTCTGCTCTTCAGATTAAAAAACTTTTTTAAAGTTTTAAAGTTAGAGCCTTGACATGATTGTGTTACAGGTAAACATTAAAATTTTATATTTTTCTAAAACCTTTCAGCCTCCCTTTTTTTTTTTTTTAAAGATTTTATTGGAAATTGGGGGAGGGGAACAGCATTGGGGAATCAGCTAAGGGGAACAGACAAGTTGCTGTCCTTTAGTTCTTCAATCTAGTTGTGGAGGACGTCGCTTCACTGGCCCATGTTGGTATTATTGCGCTCTTCCTGGGCGAGGCAGATCAGTCACTGGCTTCTGGATGGCCGCACACAGCAGCTGCTGGCCACTCATGCTGGCTGCTGGCTACACACAGTAGCCCATGGCAACACACTGCAGCAGGGGCTGCAGCCTACCTCGTTGCCGGCAACTCCAGGTTGAGCTGTTGTTCAGCACCTTAGCTATAGAAGGCAGTATCACTGGCCCTCATATGTGGGATCTGAACCTGGGCCCTCTGGCATCCCAAACCAGCTCTTAACCAACGTGCCACTCGGCCGGCCCCAACCTCCTTTCTTAATGAGACCTAGTAATCCTGTTCACTCAGCCAAATTCCAAATGCCGGGTAATCCTGAGGAGGAAGGGGACATGGGGACATATGCTGGCCCTCACTGAGCTGCCACGGTAATTGTTGGCTCTGCCAGTTTACTTCAGTTTGCTTTGCTGAGCTGGGTTGTTACACCCTCTTACTGAAAAGGCTTCTTCCTTCCACAGCATATTGCTCTTATATGTGAAAACGTCACTCCCATGCTCCCAGCTTTAAAAAGAAAAAGTTGTTTTTGAGGATTGAATGGCCACATGTAAACATGTACACTGAGCCTCTAGCTCGTGTCTTTTCCTTGTCTTGGTTCTTCACTTTACCACACATCTGGAATTGTACACAGGTCTTGTATTTGTCATCACCTCAAGTATCCCCTTATTTAAAGCCCTCCCCAACGTCTCGCTTTTAGCCCTGTTAAAATGGAACACTTCCATCTCTTCCCCCACTTAACACTTTATTGCACTCATTTACTCAAATAACTACCTCAAAATTAGGGAGTGTGTAGCCCAAACCACATCAGATACCCAGTAACTACTCAAAATGAATTAGAGGAACTTCATTTCACTCATGGGACAAAAGTACACTTGGCCTAACTGCACAGTACAGCTCCCTGTCTCGGTCGAGACCTAGCTCCACCATTATATATACAGGAGGGAAAAGGACAATGTACAGAAAACTTGTTTCTCTAATTGGAAAGTCATGAGACCACGAGAAGCCAGATTCAGACCTGATGGAGGACGTGTTACCCCAGAGATCCTGGATTTTGAGCTTGGAGCAATGACTGGAGGAGACATTGAGTTGTTCCTATTGGTGGAGAAAGAGGTCTATGTGCTATATTTGGCAAAAAGGGTGAAATGGATATTTGAGGACCAAAAGAGGGGACTGTGGCAGAGACCGAACCCATGTTCTCTTCTCCCTGGGCACATTACTATATGTCCTAGCCTCCCCTGCAGTTAAGTGTGGCCGTGTGTCTGAGTAATACAGTAACTTCTAGGCCAGGTCCATGAAAACCTCCCAGGAGTGACCCTTCATGCTCGTCCCCCCTTTTGGATGACTGGAAGGTGATGGTCCCCAGAGCAACCTTGGGAACCACATACTGAAGATGGCAGAAGCCCATGATGGAACATGGGGACCTGAGTCACCACTGCAAGGAGAGCTGCCTCACCACACACACACACATTTTGGACTGTCCGGTGGGTAAAGATTATGTTATGAGATTTTGAAAACTCATCTTAAGACAGTGGCCCTCAACGTGTGGGCGCAAACCAGCAGTATCAGCATCACCTGGCAACTTGTTGGAAATCTGAATTTTCAGTCTCCATCCCAGATCTCTTGCATCAGAGGGTGGGGGGCAGGAAGCCCACCAGGTGACCCTGACACACACACTGGAGTTTGACAAACTCTGATTTAAGGAAACAGCCGGTGTTATAAAACATCCAAGTGGGCAGCCCCTGAAGTTGGTCTGTTTACTGTCTCTATTATATACGGTGATAGCCCCAACCACTGTCTAACGCTACTGACTCTGATGTCAGCAGGGGCCACGGTAAGCTTTGAGGGAGGATCGTCCCTCAGTGATAAGCTCATCTGAGGTTGCGTTGCAAAGGGGTCCTATTGGTGCTTTGTTCTCCCAGACGCACCACCTCACAGGCCAGACACCATGGGAAGAATGTGTCCGTTGAAGGTGATGGGCTTGTCCTGGACTGCCTGGGACTTTCCTAGGTTTAGCACTGAAGGTCCCTTATCCTAGGGACCCTGTCAGTCTCAGGCAACCTCAGGTGTTTGGTCACCTTAGTGTGGGCTTGTGACTCAGAGCCTTTTCTCTCACAAAAGTGACCCACGGCTCAACAGGTCAGGCAACTTTTTATTTTCAACTCCCAAACACCAAAGTCCTAATCACACCATCTTTCCCAGATAAGTGACCTACTCAACATTGAAGCCAGATACCCTGGTTGCCTCCTGGGGTCTCGGCACACCCCCTTCTTTGGATGTGTGATTGCTGAAGGGGCGTCGCTTTGCAGAGTCAATGGACAAAGGTGACCAAGGTAACTTCATAGTGTTCACCTCACTAAAGAGGGAGGAGGAGCTGGGACCCGCGTTTTTAGGCCTATTAGAGGATATGATATGTACTCAAACTTTATAATGCAAGGTAAAATGTTAATTTGGGTATGAATAATATATAATGAGAGTTCAGGAAAAGGAAAGGTAAGCATTTCTTCTTAATTTCCTTAGGACTCATTCAGAACAATGGTTTGCAATGGTGGGCTTGGGGTGCATGTGTGTGTGTGTGTGTGTGTGTGCAGAGGGAGACAGAAAGGGAAAAGAATACTGTCTCTTATATGAATGAAGAAATTACGATAGGAATGGCCACCTTCTGAGAACATGCAAGGACTCTAAAACCCTGCAATGTTAAGGACTTGATGACACTGAAGTCACTAGCAACTCCTAAAACACGCAGGATTTTGGCAAGCAGAGACCCAGAACCTGGACGCGGACCGCATGGCCCCTTGATGCTTTTGCATATGCTGCCAGATCGCACATGAGAGTGACACAGGGTTGATGTTATAGCAGAACACAGAAGAACACAGGCTCTGGAGTCAGGACCCTGGCTGTGCTGGCTCTGCCATGCCCTAACTACGTGACCACGGACGACTCGCTTAACTTCTCTAAGCACCATCTGTAAAACGGGGTCATAATAGTTCACAGGTCTGTTATTAGGATTATATGAGAAATGTGCCTGTTATTAGGATTACATGAGAAAAATGCTTAGCGCATGCCTGATGCACAGTAATAATTAGTGTTCAGTAAATAACTGTTATTCTTCTAACTGGAATAAATCCGAGGAGAGAGAGAGAGAATCACACCACCCAACACACAGCAGGATACCTTACAATCCCGTACAAATGTCTCCCCGTAGTCCCACTCATCATAGCAGCTACCCCCAAATTACTCTTCTCTCTCTGTTTGGAGGCTCACACCCTTTCTGGGGCCCCTTCTCACCTCCTGAATCACTCCTGGCAGGCATCTCTCATAAGGCTCCTTTTTGTATTTAGGCTCATTTCATTCTGTTTCTCTACGCATTTAACTGAGGAGTACAACAAAGGCACTAGATATTGGGCAATAAAAAGATCCTTTTATAAAGGAACAGAGGCGGCCGATTCGCTCAGGTGGTGAGAGCACGGGTTCATAACACCAAGGTTGCCGGTTCGATCCCCACGTGGGCCACTGAGATGCGCACCGCCCCCCCCCCCCCCCGCCACAACTAGATTGAAACAACTACTTGACTTGGAGCTGATGAGTCCTGGAAAAACATGCTGTTTCCCAATAGAAAAACAAAATAAATAGGGACAGAAATAAGGGAAACAAGTCTGAATACTTACACTGGTCTATTTTTGCACTGTCCATTTATTTCTTATCTTCATACTCTCCCAACTTGCAACCTTGTTCACGTGTGGCAACTGTGTGTGGAACCATATACGCTGAGCTTATTTGTGATCTGTTTAGGATTCTGAGACATTTATTAGACTCTTTATGTGGACTGGAGAGAAGTGTATCTCTTCTAACAGTGACTGCTCTGGAGAAGTCCTCAGTAGCCACGAGCTATAGGTTTCCTCTATCCAACGAGGACACCTAGAGGCTGCTTGTGATAAGGTAGCCTCACCTGAAATGCCTTCCAAGCTGTTTTCTTCACAGATCCCATCATAAATCATAAATCACAGATCCAATAAGTCCAAGTAGAATAAGTATTCATGTATAGCTAATCTTTAAGAGGAGGAAACAGACTTAAAGAGGGTACATTTGTTTTCTAGGCACAGGGTACAGGAGAACTTTTAAATGTGATAGGTGGGGGAGCAGCTATGAAAGACATGTTGGGGACAGTTGGTGGAAATTTGAGGGTTGACTGAATGCTGGTTGAGGGGATAGAGGTGATTTTTTTAAGTATAGTTGGGGTATTGTGTTTGTGTAGGAGAATGTTTCTGTTCTTAGGAGATGCGGGCTAACATATTTAAGGGTAATGTAGGCGATATCTAAAATCTTGTTTCCGATGTTTTGGCAAAAGGGAAGTGTGTGCATGCATATGTGGAGAGACACAAGATACAGTTAGTGAAAATAGGTGGGGAAGAATATGGATATTCTCTATACTGTTCCTTCAACTTTTCTGCACATTTAAATGCTTTTCAAAATAAACAAATTAGAATGTAAAAGCACTGAGTGAAGTCACTTAAAATGTTAACTGAATTTGTACCTCCACAGTTGTGACATGTCTTGTGCTGTTCGGTTCCGATGTTGAAATTCGTCTTTTTACCTCCTACATTCCCACCATGTTGTCATCACTCACATGATTATCCGCTGCTCTGTGTGTCTCGCTCATAGGACACACAGCAAACACTCAGAGATATTAGCTGATGCTAGAACAAAAAGGGATAGGAGAGTTCATAGCGCCCCGCTGTGCCATGCTTTCAGTGGCCTGACTTAGGGCCTGGAGGGTGCTTCCTTCTGCGCCCCCCACCCCTTTGATGCAATGACCTTGAGGCCCATGGGCGTGTGGGAAAGGCTGCCCCACCATGTTCTGCACGGCCCACCCCTTACCCCCACCCCCACCCGTGGCTGACTCATAATCATCCTCCCTATTCCCGTCCTCTGTGCTCTTAGGTCATACCCCTGCCTTAGCACTTATCACACAGTATATTATAATGCCTGTTGTCTTAACTCAATACCCATTATGCTCTAGTTTTCTTGAGAAGGGAATTTTGTTTGCCTTTGTACAGCTGTAACTTTAGCCCCTGTTCCAGTATCTGGCACACAGTAAGAGCTTAATATTTATTGAATGAATGGCCAATGCTAGAGCGAGCAACTTTTTCGAGAGCCAAACTGGAGTGCAGCCATATCAGACTCCCCCCAAATATGGGTGTGTGTATAAACTATATGCTCGTGTAGATACTGGGACTATATATATAAAAGCTATACACATATGTATTATTAATTTGATATAAAATATGAAAAATAGGTGTTTTCTATCAAAGGGGTTTTATTAGCATTGTGGTAAATCCATTTTTTTAGAAAAGTTAATATTTTATAATACTAAGTCTTCTTCCTCAGGAAGAACTCTACTTATTGAGTTAATCTTTATATTTTTTATGATAGTTTTATACTTATTTCCCATTTACCATATTTATGATCAACTTATTTCATGCATTTATTTATCTATCTACACCTCTATTTCTAATTCGTTATTGGAATTCCAATTCCTTCATTCCATAAAGGAAAGCTCGTACTTATATCTAGCCATTTTATAATAGCTTGTTGCGTCAACTCTAAAACGTTTTAACTGAGCACATTAGATTTTCTCAATATACAATCCTAAATACAAATAATCAGTTTCCTGATATTTATACCCTATTTTATTTATACCCTGATATTTCTACTCCGTTCCCTATTTTATTACATTATCTAGAATAATGGTCTTCAAATTGGCATAGGCATGCTTTTGAGTACACCAAGACTGCCAGTGGTACATGGGCAGGGCCACTTCATCAGCCTCCAGATCCTCAGCGGATGTGTCTTCTTTTTATTTGTTTATTTTTATTGGGGAACAGTGTCTTTTTCCAGGATCCATCAGCTCCAAGTGAAGTAGTTGTTTCAACCTAGTTGTGGAGGGCGTGGGGATCGAACCGGCAACCTTGGTGTTATGAGTACTGCGCTCTAACCCGCTGAGCTAACCGGCTGCCCCTGATGCATCTTCTTTTTCCTAAAGCTGTTGATCATGTATTTCCCCTTCTCACACTTGGAAAGGCACTTTTTGGTAATGATGCTCAGGACTGTCGTTAAACTTTCCGATAGTGTACGTCTTCTAGTTATCTAACCCATCCCTCATTTACAGTGAAAGGAACTGAGTCCCAGTGAGGTTGACACCTAAAAAGTCACATAGTTCCACATGACCTTCCTTTTATTTGGTAGAAAAATGTATGCCAATTATGGCATAAATTGTTTTTACAGCTGTTTTGGGATATAATTGGCAAATAAAAATTGTATATATCTAAGGTGTACATTGATACATATACATTGTGAAATGATTACCACAGTCAAGCTAATTCACATATCAGAAACATTTAAAATGATTTTAATTTTTAAATATGTAATCGTATCAAGAAAATAAAATTATCAGTATTGAGTAGCGGTTCCTTTTTCCTTGCTAACTTGCCTAACTTCTTAGGATTACTTATTTCCTTATCAATTTCTTCATTTGTATCTTATATTTTGATGTGAGATTATATATTAATTTAGATTATTATGCTAGTTGTATTAATTACTTAAGCAAATAATTGTGAAGCTGATGGTCAACTTGTCTATCCTAAGTTTTATAGCTGACCCTTCCTGGTTTTAACATCTTTCAGCTGCATTTCAAGAGGGGTCATTCCAGGTGCTGAGTGAAGATGATGCCAGGTGTGTTACGGCCCAGCCTCCATCACAGAGTCCATTCTGCCCTATCCATCGGTCAAAGCAAACCGTAGGACCAGCCCAGATTCAAGGAGAAGGGAGGCAGACTACACACTCTGACATAACATTGGATGTCATCCTAAGTTAAACCTCTCTTTCTTAGGGAAAATGGCTTTAAAGTACAAAGGTAATTCGAATTTGTGAAACTGATGCTGGATTCCAAACAAGTTATAGTGCTAGTAGTAGCAAAAGCGAGAAAGTCTTGTTTAACTTGGCTGTCCTTTTCTGGGGACTTTTTTTGTTGTTTGTGAATTAGAGAAGGACAGTCTTCTTCATGTCCCACCCACACTTTGCAAATACAATGCTACAGCAGGCCACCATCTTTTCTAGGGCTGGCAACGATGACAGCCATCTGGAAGGCATATGTTTAAGGATACTATCTCTTTTCATTTCTATAAAGCCAAATATTAAGTGCCTCGGCATGCTTTAAGAAAACTGAAACATCACCCCTTTTATTGTAAAAGCCTCACTATCACAGGTAAACAAATCATCCTCTGCTTTTCTTAGCCGTGTTGTGCATAAGGTTTACAATTGCAGGATATTTAGCAGGTAAGATTTTTGTTTCATTTTCTTTTGTAAGAAGATTACAGACTGAATCGAATTTGCCCAGCTTTACATTGATACATGTGGATAGATGACCAAAGTGCAGTTTATGTTTGGACAACATACAAACCATCTTTTATTTTGTGTATCCTGTGGCTTCCTTAAATTCTTCAAGTCAGGAGGATGGTTTGAAACCCCCTCTTTAAAAAAATCAGAATTCCTAAGAGGCAGGGAGAACTTTTGTTGTTGTTCCTGTGATCTGAGGCATTTCTTAATGCATTACAGAAGGCACGATCGTCACCAGGGCCTGTCAGAATTCACTCTCCTCTGTAAGGGACCAACATACCTGTTATCAAACTTTTCCCTTTTGTTTGCCAACAAGACAATCTGAGTTGCAACCTCTGAATTGTAGATATAACTTCACTCAGTTTCATTGAACAATTAAGAAAAAGATGATAGGGCCGACCGAGTGGCGCATTGGTTAAGAGCTGGCTTGGCCAGCTCTGAGCAGCAGGCCCTGGTTCGGATCCCACATGAGGGCCAGTGACACTGCCCTCTACAGCTAAGATGGTGAACAATGGTTCCACCTGGATCAGGGCTGCCATGAGTCACTGGCGACGGCATAGGCTGCAGCCTCTGCTGCAGTGGGCTGCCATAAACTACCGTGTGTGGCCGGCAGCAGCGTGAGCTGCTGTGAGCTGCCAAGTGAGCAGCCATCCAGAGGCCGGCAACCGATCTGCCTCATCGGGAAGAGTGCAATGATCACAATACCAACATGGGCCAGTGAAGCGACGTACTCCACAACTAGACTGAAGAACAAAAGGACAGCAACTTGTCTGTTCCCCTTCCCCAATTCCCCAATAAAATCTTTAGAAAGAAAGAAAGAAAGAAAGAAAGAAAGAAAGAAAGAAAGAAAGAAAGAAAGAAAGAAAAAGACGATAATGCTAAGCAAAATAAGTCAGACCGAAAAAATCAAGAACCATATGATTTCACTGATATATGTGGTATATAAAAGTGAAAACAGGATCAGCCAAGTGGCTCAGTTGGTTAAGAGCTTGCTCAAGAGTGCAAGCTCTGAGCAAAAGGGTTGCCGGTTCGATTCCCACATGGGCCAGTGAGCTGTGCCCAAGCTGAGCTGCCGCTGAGCTGCCAAAAGGTGGCAGGATGGCTCAGCTGGTGACAGCATGTGTTCCTAACAACAAGGTTGCCTGTTTGAGAAACCTGTTCGAGATGGTGGACTACACCCACCCACAACTAGAGACTGAACCTGCACCTTGAGCGGAGTGGCGCGACGGGACTTAGAGCTGAGCTAGCTGCGCCCTCCACAACTAAGATTGAAGGACACAACTTGGCTGTTCCCCTTCCCTAATTCCCCAACCCCCCCCAAAAAAAAACCCTGAAAACAACAAAGAACAAGAAAAACAAATGAAGAAACAAAACTCATAGACACAGATAATAGTTTAGTGGTTACCAGAGGGTAAAGGGGGAGGGCGGTGGTGGATGAGGGTAAAGGGGATCAAATATATGGTGATGGAAGGAGAACTGACTCCGGGTGGTGAACACACAATGTGATATATAGATGATGTATTACAGAATTGTACACCTGAAATCTATGTAATTTTGCTTACAATTGTCATCCCAATAAACTTTAATTAAAAATAAAGAAAGAAAGAAAAAAGAAAAAGATAAAGTAAAGCTTGTTAATCCACTTTAGCTTGTTTTGTGTGCCCAAGCTAATTCAGCAGCAAACTATTTTACACTGAGTATAATGTCTTTGTGGGGAGCTGAAAAACTTTTGACTGATTTAGAAGTACTTGCCTTTCTTATCCTGGATGTGTGAGATTCTCAATATCACTGCTCACTTCCCTTCCCCATGTTCAATCACAAATTCTTTTCTCCAAGTTGTGCAGTATGCTCAGTTTGGGTTATTTACTCCTTTAATCCTGTTATGTGGGTCCTTTCTATCTACCTCATTAAAACAGTCCTGTTGTTTAACTTTCTTTTCCAGTGATATGTAGGTCTTGCTGGTGTAGGTATGGTAATTGTTTGTTTTCATTATCTGAGTTCTTAGAAAATATGGTCACAATATTCACAATGTTAAAAATTAAACTAGCACTATCTTGATACAAAGCTCAATAGTTAATCCACAGGCAAAGCCAAAACTGGATTGTTACAAGGCACTTAAATTGCTCACTTAAATTGTGTCACCTCAGTGGACAATGCGTTACTGTAGCCTCAGGGGGATAAAACAACAGCCAGCAACTACAGAAAGCAGATATTTTGTGTTGGAGCCATTTAACACTAAAAACAATGTTGCTTTCAGCCTCTATTTGTGTGGGCTTTTGCACCTTTCCCCCAACCTACTGCACCAGTGCAGAAACTGAGACTTTTTACGTCCTGGTGAGGGGTTTCCCATTTGGGATTTTCAGAGCTAAAATAAGGACAGTCCCCAGCAAACTGGGAAGGGTGGTCACTCTAGCACTGGCAGCAAGCCCTACAGTATCAGAGACACATGAGCAAAGAGACTAGCAATGATCCATTTTCAACAGTAAAAGGAGGATTTTCACTGTTTAATCTATGGTCTGTATTACTTTAATTCTTAGGAGACTGTAAGTTGTGTATTAATTCATTTAAAAAGTTAAAATTAACCAAAACTTAAATGTGTGTACATATGCACAAACAAAAGAAAAAAATGCCAAAATATTTATATCTGAGTAGCGGGATTATAGACAACACTTGCATGCTTCTTTATAATTTTCTGCATTTTCTCAATCTCCTGATATGAAAATGTATGACTCTGATCGTTTTCCATTTAACTTTTCAAAAGAAATATATTTGACAAGTTATTTGTAGAAACTAGAAATTTCTAATGTTCCATTTTATTTAATAAATATTTAGGGACCACTTTGTGTATACCAGGTACTGTACTAGTTGCTGGAGATACACTGGTGAATGAGACCAACCCTCTCTTGCCCTCATAGAGCTTAGAATCAAGTGAAGAAGATGGATATTAAACAAGTAATTGCAATAATGTGGGATAAATGTTCATAGAGGGTAATGAGTTGCTATGAAGTAGCACGAAGGTGAGGTAATCTAACCTAGACTAGGGGTTGGAAATCCTCCCCGGGGAAGTCTTAGACTAAGAGCTAAGTAGGAGTTAGCCAGGCAGCCTGAAAAGGAGACTGCATTTTAGGCAGAGGGAACATTGAGAAATAAATTCAGCTTGCCTCTTTTGTAGAAAGCAGAGTCACAAGAGATGTAGTTACGAAGCCAGAGGGGAAGCAAGAAAGCTGAGGATGGTCTGGCAAGCACTCTAAAGGAAAACCTGTGAAAACATCGTTGCGGCTTCTTTCTCTGCACTTGCAGCTTTTCTAGACAGCTCAATGGAAAATAGAGAAGCTCCTAAAACCACTAAACTAGTCACTTATTCACTAAAGGAAGGCACTTATATTCACAATAAAGGATGGCACTTCCGTGGGATTTTCAACTTTTTTTTTTTTTTAAGTCTTCATTGATTGCTACAGGCTTCTCTTTGATTGGGACAAAGTTGACTGCTGATCACTTTCAAAACCCTAACATTCTGGCAATCGCCCAAATGAAGTAGCACAACTTCCTTGCTCTACTGACATCACTCCCCAAGTTCCCATTTGTGTATGAGTAATTTGCATTAAATAAATGTGGTTGCAGCAGAGCGTTTGTACTGATTGTATTGGTAGTATTGATTTGGATTGTAACAGAAAATCAGCTTAAACTGGCTTAAGAAAAAGTAGTCTATAAATATAAATGCTCAGCCTTCTCCCTGTTCTTGTCTACTCCAAATGACGGGAAACATGGCTGCCAAAATATCTTGCCCTTTACATCTCACAGTCCAGGTTCTCAAATAGGGGCTGGCCTCTCTCAATTCTAATTCCAAAATTTCCAGGGAAGGACTGTAACTGGTCAAGCTTGGATCAGCTGACCATCCCATGGCCAATCACTTGTGACTGGGGGGTGAGGCAATGTTATGCTGTTTTAAGGGCTTCACATATATTGACTCCTCATACAATCCTTGAAGGTAGATGTTATTATAAACATAGTATAGATAAGGAAACTGTGAGAGGAGTTTTCAGAAGGAAGGTATAAACATAGTATATAGCAAATGCTGAAGTTTGCCAAACAAGATGGTAGCACCCACCCCTCCCCACTCTCTTCTTCTGGGAATTATTCCCTATTATCCATCCAGAGAAGCTTTCATGTTGTTCTGTGACTTTTTTTTTTTTTCAGTATACTTTGGAGATATTCCTAAGCCTTTACATATATACCTATTTCATTCTTTTTTATTTTTTTGATCTGGTGCTTAGTATTACTTTAACTTTTCCTGTATTGGTAGACAGTTAGTTTGCTTTCAATTTTTCACTATTAAAAACAATACTTTGACCATATTTGAACAAGTATTTTTGTGAACATATAAAAGTAATTTGTAGGAATTACTAGGTAAAAGAACATCTGAATTGACATACTGTGTATGCATACTAAGTATATGTATTGATACCTACTGCTAAATTGCCCACCAAAGGTGTGTTCCAATTTATACATGGTCCCGTTTGGCCTTATTCACAGTAACTTCAACAACTCTAAACAGATCACTTCTAAAGCCTGGGGTAGAAACAAGGGTTAATGTGGGCCCAGAAAAGGGATACCTAATCCTACCTGTCAGTTAAGGCTTCTTAGAGGTGACGCCTAAGCTGAGTCTGCAAAAGACAAATAGGAAAAGAAGTGTGAAAAGGATTAAAATTTTAAAAGATTTTAAAATCTCACTAGTGTTAGTGAGGCTTTGGGAGTGACCAAAACTCGCCTACCCCACTTGTGGGATCTTAAACCACTTTGGAAAACTAGTAGATAGTATCTACTAAAGCCAAACATCACATACCCTATATTCTAGGTAAATACCTAATAAAATGCATATCTATGGTCACCAGAAGACATATACTAGGATATTTATACTAGTATTATCTGTAATAGCCCCAAATGAATCCTACCCTCACATTCATCAGCAGTAAAACGGATGAGTCAAGTATAATATATCCTCATACAATGTAGAACTATACAGCAATAAAAAATAATAAATGACCCACAACTATAAACAATAATATAAATGAATCTTACACACATAATATTGGGCGAAAGCAACCAGACACAAAAGATTTCATACTGCATGATTCCATTATGTAAAGTACAAAACCCTACAAAAATTAACGTATGCTATTCAAGCCAGGACAGTTGTTCCATCTGCGGAATGAGGAGGAAGTGGGTGGAGAGCATAGGGGAGCATGGAGAGGGTTTCTGGGGGGCTGGTAATGTTCTGCTTTTGGACCTGGATGCTGATAACATGGATGTGTTTCGTGTGTGAAATTCATCAAGCAGCACACACATACTTTTCTATATGAATATTCTACTTCAATAAAAAGATGGAAATAAAAGAAGAGGGTGCTGGCTTTCAAGGCAGAGGAAACAGCATAAGCACAGACACAGAGGCGTGAAGAGTTCACCTAGGACAGTACATGGAATGCAAAGAGAAGGGGAGCTGGGAATGGAATGGAAGCGGAGAAAATTTATTCAGTCGTGAGAATAAGATTGGCACGGGCCCCTTCTGATTCTAAGAATCTGGGGTTTTATGATTAGTCCAAGGCCATATTAATTATAAGTTAATTCTTATAAAAAGGATAAGACCCTGTGGAAGATTGAAAACATGGCCATAATATTTTGCTGGTCCTCCTGTTTAAGAAGGAGAGTCTGCTTCCGCACCCTTTAAATTTGGGCTGGCCTTGAGACTTGCTTTGATTAACAGAATGTAGTGGAAGTGGTGTTGTGATAATTTTGAATTAATTAACTCATTAATTAATTAATTAATTTATTTTAGCTGAGCCATCCTGCCAGCTTTTGGCAGCTCAGCGGCAGCTCAGCTCAGGCCGGGAATCGGACCGCTGTTGCTCAAGAGCTCGCACTCTTGAGCGAGCTCTTAACCAACTGAGCCGCTCGGCCGGCCCAGAATTTTGGATCTTAGGTCTCAAGAGCTCCTTCTCTTGCCCTCCTAGAATCCTGAGACCACCATGCTATAAGAAAGCTGAGTTTTATGGGCTGAATTTGTTTCCCCAAATTCATATGTTGAAGTCTTAACTCCCAGTACTTCACAATATGACCTTATTTGAAAATAGGGTCTTGGGCCGGCTGAGTGGCTCAGTGGGTTAAGAGCTCGCTCAAGAGTTTGAGCTCTGAGCAACAGCGGTTCGAGTCAGCCAGAGCTGAGCAGTCGCTGAGCTGCCAACAGGTGGCAGGATGGCTCAGCTAAAAAAAAAAGAAAAAAAAGAAAAAGAAAATAGGGTCTTTACAGAGGTAATCAGGTTCAAGTCAGGTCATGAGGTGGGCCCTAATCCAAGATGACTGATGTCCTTATAAAAAGGGGAAATTTAGACGCAGATGCACACACTGGGAGAACGCCATGTGAAAACGAAGGCAGAGGGAGCAGTGATGCATCTACACACAAGAGAACACCAAACATTACCAGAAAACCACCAGCAACTAGGAGAGAGGCAGAGATCAGTTTCTTCCCCGCAGCCCTCAGAGGGAATCAACCCAGCCGACACCAGGATCTTGGAGTTCTAGCCTCCAGACTGTGAGTGAAGACATTTCTGTTGTTCTAAGTCACCCTCTCTGTGGTCTGTTGCTATGGCAGCCCTAGCAAACTAATATAAACAATCTAACCTATTGGAGAAGGGCAGGTGTATTAGTTTGCTAGGGCTGCCATAACAAAGGGCCACCGACAGGGTGGCTCAGAACAACAAATTTATTTTCTCAAAGCTCTTGAGGCTGAATTCTGACATCAAGGTGTTGGCAGGGTTGGTTTCTTCTGAGACCTCTCCTTGGTTTGTAGATGGCTGTCTTCTCTCTGTACATGGTCTTCTGTGTGTGTGTGTGTGTGTGTGTGTGTGTGTGTGTGTGTGTGTGTCCAAACTTCCTCTTCTTATAAGAACACCGGTCATATTGGATTAGGATTCATCCTAATGACCTTATTTTACCTTAATCGCCTCTTTGAAGGTCCTATCTTCAAATACAGTCACATTGTGAGGTACTGGAGATTAGGGCTTTAACATATGGTTAGGGGGGGCAGGGGTGGGACACAATTCAGCCCATAACAAGAGGCCATTTGGAGGAGAACCAAGACATAATCAACAGCAGCACCAAATGCCAGATATGTGAATGAGGCTCATGGGAACCTTCCTGCTCAGCTGATCCTCGAGCTGAATGCTTTTGCATGAATGAGCCTAGGTGAGATCAACAGACATGTCCAGCAACCTACAGAATTGCAAGAAGTAATAAATCACTGTTATTTTTAAGACACTAGGTTTTGAGATCATTTGTTATGCAGCAACAGATAACTGAAATGACCCCACTTCACAGAAATTCTAAACCAGGCCCATTTCCACTAAACTATAGTTAGTAATAGACTACATGTTAAGTGGATTGCTCAGTTGGCTGTTTCATTATTACCATAGAAAAGGAGTACTAATTTATTAATTTAAAATGAATAGATGTTATTATTGCTATGGATAACATTTACATAGCACTTTGCCAATTGTTTGAAATAGCCCCTTAATAATTTATGAAGTTTTTTAATCGAAGAAATATTGAATCATAGATGCTTGGGGGTTAAGAGGAACAACAAGAGGTCACTTAATCCATCTCTTTATCTTCAAAGAGAATGACTTGTTCTATACCCGCCAGACAAGAGTCATCCTCCGCCTCCTGACTGTCATCCAAAAAAACTTTTAAAGTGTCGATCTGTACATGGAACTGTATTTCGCATTCTATAGGCCTTAAAAGATTTAATACGATAACAATGCAGAGACAAACCACACATAACCAAAATTCAAAGTACTGCATGTACAAATAGCTTAAAAAGAATGGGTAAAGAAGATGTGGTGGGCTGGCCGAGTGGCGCGATGGGTAAGAACTGGCTTGGGATGCCAGAGGACCCCGGTTCGGATCCCACATATAAGGGCCAGTGACACTGCCCTCTACAACTAAGATGCTGAACAACAGCTCAACCTGGAGCTGGGCTGCCATGAATTGCCGGCAGCGGTGTAGGCTGCAGCCCCTGTGGCAGTGGGTTGCCATGGGCTACCGTGTGTAGCCAGCAGCCAGCGTGAGCGACCATCCAGAAGCTGGTGACTGATGTGCCTCACCCGGGAAGAGCGCAATGATGGTGCCAACATGGGCCAGTGAAGCAACGTCCTCCACAACTAGACTGAAGAACAACAACAAAAAAAAACGACAGCAACGTGTCTGTTCCCCTTCCCCCAATTCCCCAATAAAAGTCTTAAAAAAAAAAAAGATGTGGTACGTATATACATTGGAATATTATTCACCCATGAGAACAGAGGACATCCTGCCATTTGAGAGAACATAAATTCACCTCTGGATATTATGCTAAGTGAAATAAGGCAGACAAAGAAAGATAAATACCATACAATATTACATATACGTGGAATCTAAAAAAGACAAACTCACAGGAACAGAGACTAGAATGGTGGTTAGCAGGGGCTAGGGGTGGGGAGAATGGGGAGAAGTTGGTCAAAGGGTACAAACTTCCAGTTATACGATGAATGAGTCCTGAGGATCTAATGTACAGCATGGGGATTATAGCTAATAATATTGTATTAGGTACTTGAAAATTGCTAAGAGAGTGCACCTTAAATGTTCTCACCCCAAAAAAGAAATGGTAATTACTTGACATGATGGAGGTATTAGCTAAGGATATGGGGATAATCATTTTAACTATATCAAATCAACAGGTAAACCTTAAACTTATATGTCAACTACATCTCAATAAAGCTAGAAAAAATGCTACATATAAAATGACATTTTTTTTCTTCCAATGTATCTACATAAACATTTTTAAGCCATATAGATAATATAGACAGAGATAAACATAACTATGCAAGACGATGCATGTATACAAGTAAAAGAAAAGATTTAGGGAAACACGACAGCTCTCAGATATTTGAAGGGCTGCTGTGCAGAAGAAAGGTTAGATTTGAACTAGGAACACGGGTGAAAGAGATGGAAGTTTCAGGGAGGCATGTGCCAGTTATGTTCAGGAAGAGCTTTTTAACAATTAGAACATTTCAAATAAATGGGCTTCCTTGTTGGTGTTATTAGAGAGGGAATTCCAGGAAATTAGCCTAGATGGCCTCGAAAGTTCTTTTCATCCCTATGACTGAGCCATGTGTCAAACTTAAACACATTTGGGGGCGGTAGAGGAAGGTAATGGAATTTATAGGCAAAGAGTTGTTACCAGCAGTGCTTGTTTTAGGTATGGACTGAATAGAGTTCAGGGAAACTGTTACGTTTCTATGGATAAGTCTGAGATTTTCTTATGAAGAGATAGGATCTGAGTAGAATCCTAAATATTGTAAGGGGAGTCACTTGGGAGCCATATTGGGGAGAATATAATTATTGCAAAAGTCATAGCTAAAAAGAAGACATCCCAGAAAAGGCTAATTGGATAAAACATATCACCTGTCGTAGGAGGGGTGGGGGTTTGAGGAACAAGAGGTGAACATTAGGCAATTATAATCCAGGGTATCCTGGAAAATAATCCTGAAACATTAGGTGAACAACTCAGACGTTATACATAGTGAAGGGGAGGAGAGCACGGTCAAAGCAATGAGAGGAAGAAATAGTTTTGTTTTAGTGAACTGCGTGGTGCTAAAGTTTTGGAACCTAGGAAGAAAAGGCTAATAGCAGGAGACGCCAGCAGAGAGAGGACATGAGTCTAAAGAGAACACCATGTCCCTACCGCTGTAGAGAAAGAAATAGATATGGGAGATAATGTAAGAATGTGGCGATAGCCAGGAAATGCAGGCTGGTAGAGATAGGGATCAGTGAAGCTTGGCTCACGAACTCCTTGCTTCTGGAAGTAGTGGTATTGCTCCTGGGGAAAATAAAGATGTGTCTTCAGTGTGCCTTGCTGGTGTTGGTGATGTGTCTGATTTCCATGCCAGTCCCTCGTCAAGACTCAGGTGAGGCTGTCCCTGTGCTACTGTGCACCATCCCTGGTGCTTTTTTTCACCTGGTTTCTGCCCCTGCTGGGAGCTCACAGCTAGCTGCCTTCAATTCACTTTAGATGATACTATTTGGGATTGTTTTACATGTGTAAATATATTCTCAGGCAAGTCCTATTTGGTTTGGTTCTACTAACATGAAATCCTTTTCCACACCTAATTAACTAGGTTTCTCCCTAGCCTGTCACTGCCCTCCCGCATTCTGCAAGTTCCCGTTTTACTTGTACTTTGAAAATGAAAGAATGGAAAACATCTACAAGACAATGCATGTATCCTAAGTCTCCACTTACAGAATATTTGCTTTAGCCTAGATAGGATCTTAAGAATCAATGGTGGAGGACTCCTCATATGCAAAATAAAGGTCTTATGCAATCCGTTCAGGTGAGTAGATAGCTGGTGATGACTAGGTAGGAATGACTAATAAGGTGATATATGATTTCTACATGTGTTTGTTGGTTGATTGGTGTTTTCATTTTTAGTTAAATGCAAGGTGGTAGGAAATGGTGGTGGTGGTGGTGGTGGTTGGGGGCTCACCTGAATAAATACTGTAGGATTTGTTCCATGATCTAAGTATAATATACACCACTTGAAGAAATTAGGCTTGGAAAAGCTGAATTAGACTTCTGAAAACATGACCTTTTTTTTTTGTACTAATAGTAAGTGCTTGCATGACACTTATATGCCAAATACTGTTTTAAGTTATATATATATATATATATATATATATATATATATATATATATATATACCAATTTAATTCTCACAACAGCCCTATAAAGGTAGGTACTATTGTTATTATCATCACTTCACAGATGAGGAACTGATGCACAAAAAAGTTAAGTATTTGCCCAAGAGCAAATAGCTAGTATCAGAGACCACTTTTGAACTCAAGCAGTCTGGCTTCAGTATGCCTGCCCCTAACCACTGCGCTATACTATACTCATCTATTATATACCATGCATGAATTAGCAGAGAAGCCAGGCTGTTATCCCCAAACTGAGATTCTCTCAGATAATAAAAATCAAACAACAAACCAAATTCTGCCTCTATGACCACCACCTTTATCCCTCGTGAATGATTTTTTCCCCCCAGTAGTTGCAAACACGTTGGGAATTGAAAGGAAAAAAGAGAATTTTAAACATAGGAAAACTTTGATCCAATTGGAAAATTCGTATTCTATCTAGTGCTAAAGCACAGTGTTTCTGTTCTCATTTTGGGAGTCGATTTCAGTTATGTCTGGCCACACGCTGGATAGCAATGGAATAATTTCATAGTGCTCTTATAGGAGTGAGTATCAATGTCAGTGGATGGCTCACCTAAGGTCAGTCTGGTGCTATGAAAGACATGTAAAGGAAAGCTGCACCCACCTTTCCCCCCTAAACCTATCTTCCCAGTGGTGGTTTTGCTGCTGCTTTGCAATGGCGCCCATCCTCTCCCCTTTCATCTTTAGCAAATTTTCAGTGTGGTACCTCCAATAACGGAGGCTTCTTACAAAGGAAATAGACAAGCCAAAGGAACAGCAGGAGGATATTATCAAACTCCCTAAGAATTTAAAAAACTGGACCAATATTCGGACGCAAGAATGTGTAGTGGGGGGATAAGTAAATATTTGTACATATATGTGTGTGTGTGCATGTATAAAAAAAACACTGTTCTGCTTGAGTTATTCTCTTTAGACCCATTGTTAAAGATGAGTAAGTTCTGACTCAGAAACAGGGTCCAAGATAGATTTCCCCCCTCCTTTGTCATCAGAAGAAGACCTGACCACTGCACCGTATATAAAGCATGCCAGTAGGAAGATTAGCTTTACTGTCAAGCATTGTAAGGGTAACAGAAACACACATGTGATTAGATGGTAAAAAGAGTTCACGAGGAATTCATGGTAATATAATATGAGGAACGGGGCCACAACTGCTTCTCCGGTGAGCCTGTAGAGTGCAGACAACCGAGGCCAGTGCAATTTAACATCATGAAAGAACTCCAAAAAACCACACTGAAACAATAATGTACCCCTTTCCGATTTTCATGTGCATTTTGTATAATTTTGACTCTAGGCCTGCTGCTGACAAAGGTGTTTAAAAGGGATTCTCCCGGGCATGTTAGGGATCCTCATCTGGATGGCAAGCACCATGCCTTGTCCTTTTCCGTCCCAGCGGTGCCTCCTAATGAGCTGTGCACCTGGAGCGCCTGGCTGGACTGATTGATTTGACAGGTGGAGGTGGGACAGGGAAGGCTTTAGACCCACCAACCGCAAAAGGCGGTAGCGTGTGGAGCCGAACGTAGGAGGGGTGGGCTAAGGCGGATTCAAACGTCGGAGGCCGAGGTGCCGGGAAGGGGCAGAGGGGCCGAAAGACCTGACGCAGCGGTGGACGTGCCAACGAGGTGGGCACTGGGGGAACCACCCGGCGTGGAGGCGGGGGCGGCGCGCG
>NW_017731356.1:8582227-8604252 GCF_001890085.2 Hipposideros armiger
GCCGCCGGGAAGCCCTCCCTCGGAGTAGCGGAGGTGACTGGTCGGGTGGGGGGCGGGAGACGCTCTGCTCCACGCTTCCCCAGCGCTCGGTGGTTTAAAGATGGCGGCGGCGGCGGCGGCGGCGTTGGGGGCGCGGAGCGGCGGGAGGGGGAGGGAAAAGGAGGCTCTGTGAGTCGCCGAGAGGCAGCGCGGCGGCCGCCGTGAGGAGTGCCGGTGCGGAGCCGCGGGCGGCGCGGCCGGTCAGGGCCGGGGCCTGGACTGGGAAGGGGAAGCCGGAGCAGCGCCAGGAGCCCGAAGCCGGAGCAGAGGAGGAATGTGACCAGGGATCGGCGTGGGCGCGGGAGTACGCGAGCGCAGGGATGGGGCAGCAGGTGGGCCGCGTCGGGGAGGCTCCGGGGCTTCAGCAGGCGCAGCCCCGCGGGATCCGGGGCAGCAGCGCCGCCAGGCCCTCCGGCCGCAGGCGGGACCTGGTGGGGCGCACCACCGAGGCCGGCTTCAATATCTTCACCCAGCATGGTGAGTGTGTCCGGGCGCCGGCACGAGGGTGTCGGGGAGACCGGGGGTGGGGTCGCGGCGGGCTGGGAGGCAAGACCGGCAGCCCTAGGGGGTCGCGCGGTGGAAGGGTGCCCGAGAGTGGGGGCGGAATCGGCTGCCATCTGGGCCAGTCACGGGAGGCGCGTCTCACCCCTCCCCCCGGCCGTCTCCAGCCTGGCTGGCAGCTCCCGGGGGCGGAGGAGGAAGGAGAAGTGGTCTTAGGGACCGTGGATGGACTGCCCTCTACCCCGGGACGGGGACTGTGCGGCTTGGGATGGACGGTGGACAGTGTCGCCCGGGGAGGGAAGGATGAAGGGAGGTGTGAGTTCATTCAGTCCCGGAGGCGTTAGCAGACATCGGTGGGCAGCGAGGGGAACGTGGGTTGTGCGTCCAGGAATCGGGAACTAGGAGCTGAGTCTCCGGAGGCAGTGGCGGATAAAGTGTATTTGGAAGTCAAGCGATGAGCAGTGTCAGCACTCTTGATTTTTTTTTTTTTCCAAACTGGAAATGAAGGGCTTTGCCAAACCATCCGCTGTTCTCTTTTGAGTAGGACACAATTCTGAGATGGCTGGTAGGGGTTAGAGGTTGCTGGGCATGGTTCGGACTCCGGATTTGAACGTGAGCTTTTTCTCCTCCTGTGTATGCATGTGTCCATACATGTGTCCTCTCTGTAGCCTGGAACCTGTTACTTTGGCTTCATCATCAAGGTAATTTTAGAATAGTTGTCTCCAGACTCTTTTGATCATACACTTTTAATCAGTAAAAGAGCAAATACCTCAAGAATTAATGTACCTTTATTAAATATGGACTTGCCTACTGTACTAATAGGTTATGTAACTTACAACGTACACAGAAATAGAATTTAAGAAAGGATGAGTTGAAAAAGTAAGTGTAATAAGAGTGCTAATATATATCTTTTCCTGCAGCCCAGTGGATCCTTTTGCACTTTCTCTGAGCTGCACCCACATCGTTTTTGAGACCGCTTTTCTAGAGGAAGAAAGAGTGGAGAAGGGGGAAAAACAAAATTGACTTTCTTGTGGTTGAGATGTCTTAAGGCCTAAAGGTGGAAGAGATAGATATGAATTCTGTCTAAAGGACTGGATAGTTGAGATTGGATGAGAGGCGTTTCTGTATGAAGAGGCATATAGAAAAAAAAAAGGATAAAAGAGACAGGATATTCTATACTGTACAATGTAGGGAAGAGGAAGAAGAAATGAGTTTGGAGGAAGTCATGCAAAGGAAGAGATGAACCCAAGGAGCTGTGTCTGCTAGGTGAGTTGTATCAGCGAGTTCTGAGTTTGGACTTTGTGAATAAGCTGAGTTGTTTCTCATTGGAGGAAGTATTAAGTGATTTGGGGGCTATTCAAGAATTACCCGTGTGCTATTAAAGATGCGAATGAGCTTCTCTTTCTGGTGTATGAACATTTTATGAAAGCGCTATATGACTTGGCCTTTATTGAAATCACTTCCTAAAACACAGGAGGAAAGAGTGGGTGAATAGTGAATAGTTTTTAGGGAAGAAGTCATCCAAGTGGCTCTGCTTTGTGGAACGGGTTCGCGTGCATTCGATTTGGCCCAGAAGGCAACAGTGATCATCTTCCTCTAGCCTAGCATCTTATTCAGGACATAAGATTTTCAGAGGAGGAGGAGGTCATGAAGAATGGAATAGGAAGAGATTTTGAAGGATGGATAGGATTTGGATCTATGGAGCAAGAAAAAGAGGGCAGGCTGGGCAGGAGAGACAACTTGAGCATGGACCGTGGGAATGAACATGATTTGTTGATGGGATAGTGAGGATTCATGTCAGGCAGGAGTGAAGCAGATACTCCAAGAGCGACTCATAGAGCGACAGTTGCTGAGAATCAAGTTCTTCGCTTCACCTGCCTGGGTGATTTCATCACCATCTTTGGGTTTCTTTATCTGTAAAACATTGGACTAGATCATCTCACTCTTAGGATTTTTATTTTAATTGAGACGCAGTAGGAAGAAAACTTTTAATACTTTGGATAGGCCCTGGTTATGGAAAATGTGGCAGAAGAGTTTATGTCGGTTTACTTGATCAGCTACTTTATAGGATACATCAACAAAGCCAGGTATGAAATGCTGCAAGACTGGCCCTGAGTGGAGGCAGTGGGAATAGGGGTAAGTTTGAGGGATAGTTCATTCATTCAACAAACAAAAGTTTTTTGAGCGCCTATTACGCACTGGGCTCTGAGGATGTTGCTGTGCATATAACAGAGTCCCTGTCCTTGTGGAACTTAAAGGACTTCATGATTTGATGTAGAGGGTGACAGAAGAGAGGTGACTTTGGAGCACTTATTAAGGGCATGAACTCTGGAGGCATTCTACCTGGATTTGAAACCTGGCTCAGCCGCTTAGTATCTCCGTGACCTTGAGCAAGTTATTTTTTTGTGTCTTGGATTCTCCATTTGTAACATGGGAATGATAAGAGTATCTAGTAATAATAGTATCTAGATTTAATAAGTTAATAATATATGCGAGGCACTTGGAATAGTGCCTGGCACATAGTTAAGAGCTAAATATGTGTTACTACGATTATTAAAAATAGGGATGAGTCTGAGACTGTAATGTTTTGGAATTGGCTGAGATGATGATTCTGTTGACAAGTTTGGAAGTTAGAAGCTGATTGAAGGGATGGGGACAGGGTAAGTTTGTTGCCAAAGGCTAGTTTGAAAAGAATGGAATTAGCAAATAATATAGGAAACAAGGGTGAAGTGAGTACTGTTTTTAGACAATGGGTGTTTATGAGCTTTTCGAGAGATCAGAGTTTCGCAACCTTGGCAGTAGGACATTTTGGGGTGGATCATTCCTTGTGGAGGGCTGCCCTGTGCCTTGTAAGATGTTTAGCAGCATCCCTGGCCTCTACTCACTAGATACCTGTTGCGTACCTTTATGGCAACAATCCCCCACCTGAGTTGTGACAACCAGAAATGTTTCCAGGCATTGCTAAATGTCCCCTTGGGGGAGGGGAGTGCAGAATTGTCCCTCCTTGAGAACCACTGCTTAGAGAGAAAGATGTGGTAGATTCTCAATTGAATGAACGAATGAATTCGATTCAAAAGCTCCTCCGTGGAATTATATCATTCGCTATTTACACAGAAAATCTAGTGTATAGATCACTCTTTTGAGTTTCAGTATTGAGGTATTAGGACATAATTTCATATGTAAAAGTTAGGTCTGACAGGCTTGTTGAGTTTACATGTAGGCTTAACTGTAGATCAAATATTGTATGTAGTTTATCAGTAAAAATGTACATATGTTATAGAAATGGTTTATCAGAGTCCATGATTTTTCTTCCGTAGAAAGAAATGGTATTGAAAATGAGAATGGTATTTTTTTATTGTTAATATATGGGTAAGTTGTTACAATAATTTGCCTTGCTAAAAGTGGTTTTTGTGAATGTAATTTAGAAGAAATAAAAGTAATAGGGCTGTTTTTAGTATGAAAGGGTAAGTACTTTGTGACTTTTCTGAACTCTGCCATTGGATCTTTTTATAATTAGTAATGTAGATTAAATACTTTTCTTTTTAATATCTGACATACCTCACAACAGTTGAGTGATTTCACTCCAACTTCTTCTGTCATTTGCTGAAAATACCATTAGAAGTTAACTTTAAATTGTGAAATTTTGAATAATAGAAAATTTCTCTTAAACTCATCATTTTGAGTGATCTGATTTATTTATTTTGGTTCAATAGTTCATGTTTTAGTCTTTGCAGAATGAAAGATGTAGGCACCCCAGGTTGGAAATGATACTGTAGAAAAGAACAGGAAGGCTGTTGCGAGGGAATTTTAATTATGCTGACCTAATGTAGTGGTCACTGATTCTTATGAGAACTAAACTTTTAAGAAGAAATCAGCTGTTAGATTTTTATTGACCTCAAATCTGCATAAGTTACAGGTATACAGCTGTGTCTGTATTTTTAGCAAAGACAATATAAGTTGTGGTACAGATGCTGTTATCACAGCCCAATTGACAGTAGGTCCCAAGTACATTATGAAGTCTGAAGTTTCTCCTTAAGGGTCTTCAGCATACTTTAAAAAGAAAACAAAAGCCAAACAAAAGAAAAACCAGCATCTTTCCCCTTCCAACCTCTATTCTATGTGGTTTCTCCTATTCATTCTCTTTATCAAAATTGGGAACGATGATGATAAATTTATATTTGTGTAGTTTTTTTTTTATCGTTTATGAAGACCTTGTATTGCCTTTATCTCATGTGGTCTTAATTGCTGCTATGAAATAGATGGGGTCAGGTATTAATCTTCCTGTTTTATAGATGAAGAGTTAAGAGAATTCAGTGACTTCCCAAGGTCACATAGCTCTTAAGTTCCGGAACTGAAACCTAAGCCTTTTCCTCCAAATCTTGGCATAGTGTTGCGATTTAGAGAACAAGAGTTTTCAAATTAGATAGAGTTGGATTCAAATCCTGCCTTGTATCTGACTTTAGTAAATGATTTACAACTCCCACCTCAGCAGATTGTTGAATTAAATAATAAAATTATGTAAGGCTCCTAACGAAAATGCCAGGCACTAAGTACTCAATAAATAGCAGTTTTGTTGTTATTTACCTCAAGATGGTTGTGAACATTGAGAGAGGTATTCAAAAATGTTTTGTACACGACCCAAAACTCTGCTGTCGTCAACATGATGGCATGATAAGTGTAGAATTGTTGCAGCATTTACATGTTAAGCCTCCATTTTCTCTAAGACTGTTTTCCTCTCAAGTGACTGATTATTGAAGGACTTCCAGAAAGTAACAAAAAGGGAAATCTTGGGAGTCTGAAATGACATGTCCTACCTTGCTCTGAAGGTGAATATTCTCTTATGGCATTTGTCTTAGGGGCTAGGTGCAGTTAGAGGACATGGTTCTTTTTCACACGGATGTGTTTTCTTCCTTCAGAGAAGCTGAGCCAGAAATACAGGCCAATGCAAAAGGCAAGTTTAGGTAGAGATGTCATTCTAATCGGGCACATTTGTTGCTAGTTAATATTGAATGACTTTTATATTGTAACCGCCTTCATCTGACATCCTTGAGACCTTTTTGTGCCTCCCTGTATTATTTTTACCTCTGGTTATAAAGTTTCTTGTTCAAAGCATGTTTTAGTAGAGATTTTATATTCTTGATTTTGAGTCAAATGGTCTTTTTCTTGTACTATGGATATAAGATTTCAAAATGCTTCAGAATGTTAACCGCATCAGTCTTAACAGATTTCTTCTGGAATAGGTAAATTTGGAGTTTCACTGTAGACATTACAACAAAGCATAGAGAACAGCTGTTCTCAAACTTGAATGTGGAGAGTGTGTTAAAACAGATTGCTGGGTCCCACCCCAGAGTTTCTGATTCAGGTTTCAGATGGGATTCAAATATTAGCATTTCTGACCAATTCCCAGGTGTGCTGATGCAGTTGGTTGGTGGCCACACTTTGAGAACCACTGGTAACATGCGATTAAGAAGAGTAATGGATCAAAGGTGATTCAAAGACTTCAGTTGTGTCAGAAACCATATGTATTGACTCTCTTCTTAAAACAGGTTCAAAAGTCCATTTGTCCCCAAGGCTAGTGTCCACATGCAAGTGTCCATCGTTTCACATCAATCTTTTGGTGGCAGGAAGAGATGATGACTTTTCACTTTGGCCTCAACATTTCTTTTTTTAATCTCTAAAGGTTCATATGTTGAAGGTCTGTTGAGAATGCACTTTTCAAAGAATCTTGAATATCAGGGAATATTCAGGAAATATCAGGAAGTAAGGCACATAGGGTTCTGCTGACGGACTTAGGGTGGGCGTCCTCAGTTCTTGGAAGAAGTGAAGAAATCATTGCCACCTATTGAGTGCTGTGTGTCAGGCATGTTCTAAGTACTACTTAACGTCTCTTTTTTCATTTAAACCCTGTAAAACCCTACTTGCCCAAATTGAAAAAGGTTCGAGAACAGAGAGATTGAGATACTTATTTATGATTCTATGGTTTTGGTATATGATGGTGCCTAGTTACCTTTTGGGGGTTGTGTATAAGTGTGTGTGTGTGTGTGTGTGTGTGTGTGTACGCGCGCGCGCTAAGATCTTTAGTCCTTTTTTACCCAGTTTTCAGGATGGTAGGCCAGGGATGGATCTGTATACTCTGCGGCTGTGTATTCAGAAGTAGATATTGTGGTCTAATGAAGGGAGCTGTGGGCACTCACAATGCTATTCGGAATCTCATAGTAACATTGAACTACTGTCTTAACCTCTAGGCTTAGTATTACTAATATTTCTTATTTAAAGGCTTTTATATTTCCCCTCTGTTGTAGATTACAACTCCCCTTTTCTTTTCTTTTGGGAAGGTTTAACAGATATCAGGGATAGTTATTGGACTACTATAAGAAGATGAATGTACTAAGCTATGATTTTCTATAAGTGTGGGAGAGTATAAAATATTAGCTGTAGTATATACCCTCTAATTTGTAGTTGATTTATTGGACCATGCTGGTAGAAGGTCTTTAGAAAATCACTGACTGATGATATTGGGTACCAATTGCATAAATATTTGTGTAAATGACTCCTGGATTCTAAGATACTAGGTTGTAAGAATTGATTTATTTACCTGTATTCTTCACATACAGTTCCTGCCACATAGTAGGTGTGAGTAATTGCAGAATAATTGTAATTGGGAAACAATTTTTCTTATTTATTCTGTTCTTTTATATATTTCTGTAATAGTTACTGTCAACTAAAACATTTTAAATGACAATGGTTGATTAGTAATAGTTTTACTTGATAAAACTGTGTAGGTAGCTATTTTTTTTCTCTATATCCAGATGTACACCAGATGTATAGAATATCCAAATGTAGGAGTTTATATGCTAAGGTGTTTTGAGACTAAACATAAATAATTTTAGGGGTGCATTAACTTATAGAATGCTAATGTTAAAAATGAAGTACTCCAAGGATCTTGTGTTGGAATCTGTGTTGCCACTTAAAGTGATATATTTATTACAGTTTTATTGCAATATGTAACTTATAAAGACCTTTTTTTTCCTTTTTAGGTAATATAGCAGAATTTAAAAACATTAGCCTAACTCTCCAGAGTATTTTCTATGTTCTTTATTCATTTATTCTACAGTAATTACCTATATTAATGTCTCTGAGAGACTGTTTAGATAGAATTTAGATAGAACTACTGTCCAAAAGAATGCTGCTGCTGAAATAGACGCTGATGAGCATCCTCATGAGACAGCTACAAAAACTAGTCTTGTGTTGTGTGTCTGTGAGTGTGGCAGTGTGATGTGTTGCACAATAACTCTTGGTTACTAATCTCTGCCTTTTTGGTTTGAGTATATAATTTTAGTATGTAAACTTGTGGTCATATACTAATTATAGTTAGAAAAATTTCTCAATATCGTTTTGATTGAACTTTGACTCAAATAAATGTATAGATTAATATACATTAAATGTAATGTTATGCCAAATTTAATTTTGGTTGCTTAAAAAAATAAGAACTATATTGAGCGTTTTCCCCCTCTTTGCTGGGTGCTGCAAATATGCTCAGCCTGTGGTGGTGGTACCGCTGGCTCCTCTATACTGAATTCTGCCAGTATTGGCTTTTGATCCAGCAGAACACAAAGCTCAGCAGGCCCAGGCGATTTATATTCCCTGGTTTGCTTTCCTAGGAGAGGGAGTGTTCAGAACCTTTTCACTTGATGTGGTCAAGGTCAAAGAAAATGTTCTGTGGCTTAATGTAATATACAGCGTGTACACATACAATGTTGTTAACATGTTCCTCTCTCTATGCCAATTCCAGCAAATTATAATAACAATACCGAGTTAGGATTAAAGATTGCCACTTAGTATTTTGTGGTTCCAGATAATTACTGAGAACACATTTTTCCGAAAACTAGCAGTACTAACAAGCACAATTCGTATCACCCATCTGTTTCTTATGGGAAAGAAAGGTTGAAACATGAACCTTTTTGTTATAGTAGCTTTCTTTTGTTATTTTTTAAATTTGCATTTTTTAATTGTCTAAAAATATATAAAGAGGTATCTCAATGTAAAAAAAAAAAGCCCATTACAGAAGCTTATAGACTAGACGTGAAAGTCCCCTTTGATATTCCTACCCATGACCTATATTCCCTATTAGAGGAAACTGCTGTTCATGGTTTGATGTGTGTTTCCCCAAAGCTTTCGATGTCTTTACCATATATATGAGTGTGTATACATTGATACTTCATAAGTGGCATTATACTATGTGAATTTTTTCCTCTCAAATTTGTTTTTTGTTCTTAATATGTCTGGAAGACTGTTTTGTGCTAGTACGTGTAGATTTCTCATTCTTTCAACAGCTTTATAGTGTTTCATGCTCTAAATGTATATGTTAACCATTCTGTTTAGAGAATCATAATTTTTTTATTGATGAATATTTGCCTACAAGATTAAAAAAGACCTGTTTTGCATTTTCTTATATCACCAACTTGAACCTATCTGAAAAGTTTATTATATATATATATATATATATATGTTTGTATATAATTTATTTGAAGTTGGAAGCCCCTTAATGCTTTTCTATTGTACTAATTAGTGAATAGTTAATCAATTCCCACTACTTTGAAGAGCCATATATCTCATATGTTCTTCTTCTTTTTTTTTTTTAATCAAACAGATTGATTTTTTAAATTTTTTTATTTTGTTGAGGAACAGTGTGTTTTCCTAGGACCCATCAAGTAGTTGTTTCAATCTGTTAGGTTGTCGGAAAAGTCATGACGTATTTTTTCTATGTTTTTCGTTACAAAAATGTGTCATGACTTTTCCGACAACCCAATAGTTGTGGAGGGCGCAGCTCAGTGGCCTATGTGGGGATCGAACTGGCAACCTTGGTGTTATGAGCACTGCGCTCTAACCAATTGAGCTAACCGGCCGCCTGTATGTTAAATTCTTAGATGTACACAGATCTTTTAAAAACTCCATGGTTCCATTGATCTTTAGCTCTTCCTGCATTTTGTTAACATTTTAATTATAATAATGGTAAGCTTAAAGTATACATACTTATCTGGGTAGTTCCCCATTGTGTTCTTTTTTCAGAATTTATTTGGATGTTATTGCACATTATATCTTCTAAAAGTCTTTAGGATCAGGTGGTTAAGATTTAGAAATCTTGATGGGATTCTGATAGTTATTGTATTGAATTATAGCTTAATTTGGGGTGAGTTGACATCATTGCAATATTGTGTCCTTACCTCCAAGAACATGGGACCCTTTGCCAGCCTCAGTCGTCTTTTATGTCCTTAAGTAAAAGAGTTTTCATTTTCTTTATATTATTTTTGGACATTTCTTGGCAGACTTATTTGTGGGCATTTTATAATTTTTGTAATTGTAAGTGTAATCTTTCTGCGTTACATTTCCCAATCGCTTATTGCTAGCATTTAGGAAGGTGAGTGATTTTTCTGTGTCAATCTTGGGTTGCTTTGTGGCACTCCTATTGCATCTAATAATTCTTCCTTTAATTCTCTTTCTAGGTAGGTAATCATATTTTCCGCAGTAGTAACTTTCTGCCAACATTCTTATTTTCTTAAAACCTGATATTCCTAGAGAGCTTTTTAAAATGTGATTATTTTGAAAGAGTGTTTATGCTATTATTACTGTTCTTCTCGATCACGTTTCTGTGATCCTTAATATGCTGTGAGGCCTTTGGTTGGAGGAGACATGGCAGAGGTATAGGTGGGTTGCAGGGGGAGAGATCGCCTGTCTGTATTTCTTAATGGATTCTGGCCATTGTTTTTAGCCATAACAACACATGTTTTGTCCATTTACTTTCTATGAAATATCTAAAGCATATATAGTACATATTATAATATAAATGTATATACACACACACACACAATAGTATCGTAAGAGAAATTCACTGGTGTATTTAATAGGGCAACTAGAGAAATTATTTCTCCACACTTTGTATGAAGAAATGTCATTATTAGTGGTTAGTATCTAGAATAAAGCATACAATTACCAGTTCATTTATGTTTTTGCGCTGAGGGGAATGTGAAGATATTAAGTTTGGTAAATATATTCCTAATGTTGACAGTTTATAGTCACAATGCCACATCAGTAGTTGATGCAGCTAGGCTGGCCCCAAAACAGGAAGTGGAAGGCTGCTAGAAACAAGCAGTATTTGTTTTCTGTCTCTTGTTTTGGCTTCTCTTCGCTCACTTTATTCTTCTTTCTTAGGCATTCAATTCATATCACACTTCCCAATTTAAAAAAAATTTTCTGCTGTAATCAGGGGACGGTCTATAGTAAACTTGAATTTCTTGGTCTCAGTTCCAAATTCCAGGGAGAGTCACTGTGGTGAGTGATCAGATCACCTATAACAGGGTTTCTTAACCTCTAATACTGACATTTTGGGGTGGATTATTCCTTGTGGGAGGCCGCCCTGTGCATTGTGGGATGTTTATCAGCATCTGTGGCTCCTACCAATTACATGACGGTAGCATTCACCTTCTTATTGTGATGACCAAAAAATGTTTCTAGATATTGCCCAAACCCCCCTGGGGGTGATATCGCCCACCCCTGATGGAGAACTACTGACCTAGAATGTGTCTGGCTTCCATGGACCTACCACTGGGAGGAGGACATTTCAGGAGAGTAATTGTGAGACAGGCAGGAACTCAAAATGCCTGAGAAGTATTTGAGTTTTTTGTTGCAACTATAAATTTAACTTTTTCATTATTGTTAGGTATTCCTTTTCAAAATAATTTTTTTTCTCATTTAAAGTATTTGGGCATTAACATTTTTGTAATAGAATCTTCAAGTGGAGTTTTAGAGCTTGCCAGTTTGGGCCATTTCTCTGAATCTCTAAATTTCTCAGTTTTCTGTGATTTGTGTTTTCTGAGAGGTGGGGGAGGGGGGAGAGGGAGAGATGGTTGTTTTATTGTTTTGGTAGCCAGACAGACATAGGCATAAAAAAATTTAGAGCTGGAAGAGACCTTAAAGATCACGTATTCTGATGCACTTGATTTACAGATGGGTTAACTGATGCTTAAAGAGAGATGAAAAGTTAACGATGGACACATAGCTTGGTAGTAGTTTTCAGGGTTCTGTTTCTAGTTGTCTTTTGTTGGTGCCTACGTTTCGCTTCTGATAGTATTATTTATATAATATTTATTCAGTATTTATGTGCCAAACTCAGTGTTGCGAGTGTTATTTAATCCTTGGGTAATAAATGATGAAAATGGGTCTCACATAAGGCATGTCTAACTCTGCAGGTTGTGCTGTTAACCATCATGTTTTAATACTAGCATAATAGCATTGGGCGCTTGTGTGCTGTGCGCTTTTTCTTCTATCTCATTTAACCCTCACAACAACCCTAGGAGCTATCCTTCCCGATTGTACAGATGTAGGCATTTAGCTGAGAGAGCTTATCTCCTGCCTTAACGTAGCTAATAAGAAGCAGAGCTTGACTTAGTTTTGTGGTTTTTCCAATTTCCTGCTGCACCTGCGGGGAGATATCCTGCACTGATGCTCCACTATCTTCCCAAAGCCTTCGTGAGAATACAAAGAAAAACAAAACACAACATGTACAATTCACTTTGTTAAGGATTAATAAATATTACTGTTTTGTTCATTTTGAGACTAGCCTTCATGTACTGTTTTTGTGCCTTTCTCAGATAGTTTTTAAAATTGAATTTAGAAGAAATAGTACTTAATAAAAGAAAGCTAGGTAATTACTATTACGAGGAAAAATTTAAAAAAAACAAAAACCTATATTTAGGAGATTCCTGACCTGCCAGGAATGACATTGTGTTTGCTCCCTGATCTTGATGTAAACAAATTTTTTACACTTGCAATTCTTGAAGCATTTGGGTTTTCTAGTTGAGTGCTTTCAATTGTAACATCAGTCAGAGCTGCAGCCATTAATAAGCGTGCTGTTAATACTTGGACTCTGAGGTTACTTTAGATTTGTGGGTTTAGGTCCTGGATTAACCCTCCGTCGGGGCAACTGATCTCACAGATTCGTTGCACACAAAGATGCTGCTATGAAATTCGTCTTTACTGTACTAAGTCACAAACACAACTGGCGATATGTTATGGTAGAGGGGGAAGATACGGAAGCGATGAGTCATGATACTTAACTGTTAGATATTTGGAAATTTGTGTGCCATGAATCGGTGAGATCTCTTGAACCCAATGGAGGGTTAAGTTGATGATTTCAGTATCTTGACATAGGTATAAAATTCAGAGCCCTAAGAGACCTTAGAAATAATGTACTCCTGGGTAAGGTATTTATTTTCTGTGTGTCTTTTCCTCATCTAAAATAGTCATGCTAATGGTACCTACCTCATAGAGTTGTTGTGAGAATCAAATAATTATTACATGTAAAATTCCAAGAGTGTGCATGGTAAATGGTAAGTACTCAAAAAGTGGCAGTTATTATTATTTTTAAAGTTGGTTTTCTAACATTTTTTATTGGTTTATATGTTTAACTTGCAAAAGTTCTAAATGCATTTAAGAAACAATTATGATAATGTTAAGATTGAAATTATTTTGAGACCTTAATACAAAGTAGTATATTGTTTTTAGGCTTGTTCTGTGCCTAGGTGTAATTACCAGAGAGCAATATTTCTGGATCTATAGGTAAGTATAATGTATAGCTTTTTGTTTTTGGTATAGTTATCAGCATTCTGATTGGATATTTCTAGCACTTCACTTAGGTGAATTATAATCTTTCTTCTTTTATAAAGGACAGTTTGAAATCACCCTAAAATACCTTCTCATTCATATAGATAGGAAAGCTAGTTGTAGGGGTTTTAAGAAAAAAAAAATCTCTATATCTCTATCTCTATCCATATACATCCACTTCTCCCCCTCTCCCCCTCTCCCCCTCTCCCACTCTCCCACTCTCTCTCACTCCCTCTCTGCCTCTTTCCCTCTCTCCCTCTCTCCCTCTCTCCCCCTCTCCCCCTCTCCCTCTTCATCTCCATATATATATATATATATATATATATATATATATATATATATGTGGCTAACTCCAGAAGGTGGTGGAAGGGAGTGTTGTATGTGGCTACACTGGTGATCATGATACGCCATGGATAGAAATCGTTGTACATCTGGGCCTCATAGAAACTGGAGCTGATAAGCCATTAGACATTAAGGCTGCATACTCCATCGTTCTCTTTCAGGGGCTGCAAGGTTTTTGGCATCTTCTTTGCTCTCTACGTCTGTTTTTCTTTCTTCCAGCTGGCTTTCTCCGTTTCAGCTTGTATATGAAGTGTAATGGCTGCTCAGCTTCTCTTATCATGACAACTCTCAGTGTATTCCTTTGGTACTTGCTCCTGCTGCTAAACGATTCAAAACTTAAATCATTTGTTTATTTAATGGTCACTACCTTTACATGGTTCAGAATTCAAATGGTACAGAGGTGTTTCTGCAACCCTCTTTCCCCTGGCCACTGAATTTTGGCAATCCAAACCCAGTGGCTTGTGTATACTTTCAGATTGTACTATGTATATATATATATATATATATATATACATACACACGTGTGTATACGCATGTTTAGCTCCAGTTTTTAAAATTTTTTAAAGAACAATGGAAGCATATTATGTACATTGTTTTGCACCTTGCTTTTTTTTTTTTCCACTTAATTTATGCTGGAGATTCTTCCCTGTTAGTATATGAAGCTCTTGCTTTTTTGTTTTTAGAGAATGAATGCGTAGCATTTCATTGTATATGGATGAATCACACTGTTTTCAAGTAGTGTGGCAGTGAAAAACCTTATACAGTAAAATCTTGGTTTGCGAGTGTTCCACAAGACGAGCAAACATTTCTATTAGGTTGGTGCAAAAGTAATAGCGGTTTTTGCCATCATAATAATACTTTTTAACTTGGTAAACGAGCGATGTCTTGCAATGTGAGTAGTTTGTTTCTGGAATGGATTATGCTCGCATCCCGAGGCATCCCGAGGCATTACTGTGTCATTTTAAACATGTGCTAGTATAGATACACAATAGACGCCTTAAGTTGGAACTGGATATGGGGAATTCAGAATAACCATTTATTGAATAAACTATCTTTTACCTACCTTTTGGTATGCTAAAGTCCTCTGTGCATTTGATTCTATTTCTGGATTTTCTGTTTTGTTGATTTGCCTATCTAATTATGTGCCAGTATCACACTGTTTTAATTATTATGCTTTTATAATGTGTAGTGTAGCACGGTGGTTAAGAATGTTATAGACTTTTGTGCTAAACTGCCTTGCTTTGACTCTTGTCTTAACCACTTCCTTCCTTGGCTGTGTGACCTTGGGAAGTTACTTATCATCTCTGTAATTGTGTCCGTATTTGTAGAATGGAGATGATGATAATTCTTATCTAATAGGGTTGTTGTGAGGGGTCAGTGAGTTCGTTAAGTGCTTAGAACAGTTTTGACATGCAGTTAATGCTGTATATTAGGTTTTTATTGTTGCTATCCGGTAGGTCTAGTTCTTTAATTGCTCTTCATTTTCAGAATATTCCTGGCTATTCTTGATTGCTTATTTTTTATATTAACTTTAAAATTAGTTGGTCTGTCTAGTTAGGATAGACTAGGTTATGGGTTGATAGCAGCTCCCCACACCCCAATTTTAGTGGATTAACACATCAAAAGTTTGTCACTCACCCTACATGTTCTCTGTGTGTGTGTGTGTGTGTGTGTGTGTGTGTGTGTGTGTGTGTGTTGGGGGTGGGGCTTGGTGGGCGGGTGGTGGGAGAGGGGCTGTGTCCATCTTTTGTCATCCATAGACCCAGGCTGACCGTCTTACCACCATCATTCTAGAATGTGGGGTAGTTGTAATTGCAGAGGGAAAGAGAATGGTGAATCAAGTACTAATGGAAACTTTAAAAGCTGGAAGAGACATATATCACTTCTTTTTACATTTCATTGGCCCAAAAAAGTCATATGGCCTCACATCAAGTCAAGGGGATGGGGAAGGTGGAGTTTGGCTATGTGCCTGGGAGGGCAGCTAGAAATACTTGACGGAGAGCGGTAATGACTACCATAGTTTGCACTGCTGGTTGCTAATTATTGGGTCGCTCTTTCTTTTTGTGTAACACATTAACCCCTTACCCCCTTAGGAAGAAAACCCAAATTTCTATCTAGTAACCATACTGAGCTCAAACTTGAGAATCTCTGAGTGATATTTAGAGTCTGTTAGATTCAGAGGAAGTTCCTCTTGATGCAGACAGCTGTGAATGAAAAAGATAAGTTACATTGTGTTAGTATTGTCTTAGCATCCTGTTAGAATTTTATTAAAAAAGCATCCTATTATTATTTTCTTAGGCCCCTTGTTGGGTGATGGGAGTGGAGATATAAAGGGAACTTCCACTTGTAACTCTACATATGTCTATATTATTTGAAATTTTTTTTCTTTACAGTGAGTAGGTATTGTGTAAAGAGAAATGTCTTAAGATAACCTATCATAAAAGACTCTATCTCCTATTGATACTAAGTTAAATAATGTATAATGAGTGGCACAGCCAGAGCTGGAACGTAACATAAGATTTACTCTAATCCACTTGGCTTTCCAGAATATCATGGTACCCCCTCTTAATGCATGCGCTTTTGTGTATAGCTTTCTAACAATAATATAAATGTAGTTTTTTGCAATGAACCTAGGAAAAAATTTGTTTACTTTGAGGAGGATGATCTTTGGGAAAATAACAGAAGTGAGGAAAGATCTAAGCAAGTCACCTTGAGAGGGGGACCTCAGTGATGGGACAGTCTGTACTAACAGGGAGGGTGGTGGTGCATATTAACGTTTCTAATTTGAAGTTCTTTTCTAGAGTATTTAATTTTATTTATTTTAAAGATTTTATTGGGGAATTGGGGAAGGGGAACAGTGTTGGGGAATTGGAGAAGGGGAACAGCGTTGGGGAATTGGAGAAGGGGAACAGCCAAGTTGTTGTCCTTCAATCTTAGTTGTGGAGGGCGCAGCTAGCTCAGCTCCAAGTCCAGTTGCCATCCGGCCGCCTGTTTGGCAGCTCGCAGCCATTCAGCTCAAGGTGCTGTGTTCAATCTTAGTTGCGGGTGGGCTACTCCCACCTTCCCAAGCCGAACCACCAACCTTGTTGTTTGGAGCACATGCTCTCACCATCTGAGCCATCCTGCCACTTGTTGGCAGCTCAGCGGCAGCTCAGCTTGGGCACAGCTCACTTGTCCATTGGGAATTGAACCAGCAACCCTGTTCCTCAGAGCTCGTGCTTTTAACCAACTGAGCCTCTCGGCTAGCTCCTATTTTTTTTATTTTTGACCACTGAGTTTTAAGAGGACAGCTTGCAAAGCTAACAGAAGAATGGGCAAGTGTAAAATGTTTGTATTTTATATTGTTTGCCCAAGTGTAAAATGTTTATTAAACACACAGATCTTGCTCTGTCTTTAAACTACAAAAAAGGGGGGAAAAGCCATTTGTTTACTACTCGTTTCCTTCATGTCTTTAAAGGAAAAGGGAAAAAAACCCCAATTTGTCCTTATTACAAAACCAGAATATTTTATTACAGGAAAAACATAAGAAAAATAGTAAAACAAACCCAAAAACCTACCTTCTTCCTATTTGGAGTCAACAATCATTAAAGTTGTGGTGTGTATCCTTTTAAACCCTCTTTCGTGCATGTGATTTGTATTGTTAACCAAAGTGTATACAAAGCAAACATGCAATTTTTTGTTGATTATCTTTTTTCACTTTACATATTTTGAACCTTGTAAATTTTAAAGGAGAAGGGGGTTTTCGGGTGGCCTCTTTTTAGAACTTTTGCATTTACTCCTCACACTATTTAACACCTATTCTTTGGTCTTACACTTTATATTGTTATTCCTGTTTCTCAGTTAGATTAAGTTCTTTGAAAGCTTCTGTAGTCTTCATTCTGCTGAGCTCATATTAAGTTTATTTAAGGACAGGACATACATTAATGAAAGAGATTATAGGAAAAAAGGCAGAAGATCTTCCAGCACTTATTTCAGGGTACAGATCAATCACTAATTTACTTACAGTCCAGCATTGCTTAATTTGCTGATATTACCAAAAACTAAGAAAGTATTTATTTGTATACATCTATTTAAAATCCTCTTTTAAAAAAAAACAACTGAACTAAAATTTTCCTATGATGTTAATTTTTGATAAGACCCTTTGAACAGAACATCCTTAGTTTGGAGGCATTAACTCTTGAAAATAAAAATGTGGAGGAGGACAGCAAGGTTATATTCTATTCCTTTTAAAATGTCATGAGTTTCATTTCTTTCAAGAAGAAGGAAGCGTGGGCTTACTGTCTAGTTTTTAGGTGGTGATTTATAAAAGAAGAGCACTCCCACAGCGCAGTGTTAGCAGCCAATTTGTAAAAGTGCGTATTAAGTGGTAATAAGGCCCACTTTTTTTCTTTTTCTTCTTAAAAAAGTGTTAACAGTTATTGATTCTATTATAGTATGGATGATCAGTAATATCTATTAAATTGCATCAAATGACTTTTATTCCAATGTGCGAAGATTTAATTTTTACTGTCTTTAAATCTTAAAAAGACTTTTTTTCACAGGTATTCTACTTAAGGAAAGATACAGAATTTAATCATTCCATAGCATATCTAGTGTATTTGTGGCTTGTAAAAGAGTTTGAAAAGTTGGGCATAAAGAGCTGATACATTACAAATACACATAAACCTCAGGAAAGGAAATTTTAATTAAAATGACAGAAATTGGGGACATATTTTGGACAGAAAATAGGGATTGCCAAAAACAAAACCAAATCAATTATGTTATTTTCAAAGAGAACATCTCAGCTGTGCAGAAAGAAGTTAATATTGCAGGCTTGAGATTGAAATCCTTAGAATGGCCTTCTTACAAGGCTGGCCCTGGGCTGGTGTCTGGGAACTTGGATTTTAGGAGGGTTCCTACCATTCCCAGAACTGAAAAGAGTGGCTGGCTCACCATGTCTAAACTGGGCAAACAGCGTGGCTTATTCTGAACACATGGCTTTCCTCCTGGGAGTCTGGAAGTTTGGTAGGCAGAGGGTGTCTATGTGAGCAGTCCCCAAGAAAAACCTTGGGTGCTGAATCTCTAATGAGCTTACCCTGTAGACAACATTTTATATGAACTGTGATTAAAAAAATACAGTGAATGCTGCCGCCAAGCGCCATCCAACGAAAAGGCAGGGATCTTGAATGTGGGAAGTGGTACGTCGAACCTTAGTAACAGTGTGTGACGTTTCAACTTGTTCGGTGCAGTCAGTCGGGTGTGAGCTACGGTTGAGAGAAGATGTGTTTTAAAGTGTGCCATAAATCATCCTCTATCATGACAACGCTCCCCGTGTCACACATCACTTCTGGGATACGGCAATTTCTGTCCAATAAAAATATTACAATGTGTCCTCATCTACCTTACTTACTGGACCTGGCACTGTGTGACCTCTGTCTCTTCCCCAAAGTCAAAATGACCATGAAAGGAAAAAAAATGTTTTGAATTAATTTTGGACATAAAGGCAGCCATGACAGTGCAACTAAAGACACTCACAAGAGGACTTCCAGAACTGCTTCAGAAAGTGGCAAGAACGATGGGATAAGTGTGTTCGAAGCGAGGGAGAGTATTTTGAGAGGGATTAATGGCAATGTGTCTGTTACTGTAATAAATTTTTTAAATTTGAACAGTCACCATATTTTTTTATCACACCTCGTTATAATGCATTGCTGGAGAAGTTAAGTGTGTCCTATGCGACTACCCTGGGAGAGGACTCTTGGAAGCTTGCACCTGGTTACCTCCGGACTTTGCCTCATGCGCCTTTTCCCTTTATTGATTTGCTTTGTTTCCTTTTGCTTTAATATTTGATAGGTCATTACTATGAGTACAACTCTGCTGAGTTCTCTTGAGTACCCCTAGGGAATCATCGAACCTGGGGGATGGTGTTGGGGACACCCCAACACAACAGTGGATCAGATAAATTTATAACTGCGCATATAAAGCCTCTACATCAGCGGTTCTCAACCTGTGGGTTGCGACCCCTTTGGGGGTCGAAAGACCCTTTCACAGGGGTCGCCTAAGACCATCAGAAAACAAAAAGATACTTACATTACGATTCATAACAGTAGCAAAATTACAGTTATAGAGTAGCAACGCAAATAATTTTATGGTTGGGGGTCACCACAACATGAGGAGTTCCTGTATTAAGGGTTCGTGGCATTAGGAAGGTTGAGAACCGCTGCTCTACATGGAAACATCCAATAGGGACCGTATTTGCCGGCTTGTAAGACGATTTTTTGGCCCTGAAAAACATGCCTCCAAGTGGGAGGTCGTCTTATACGCCAGGTACACTTCAGATAGACTGCCCATAGTGCTTGCCCCGTGCCATAGTGGCCTCCCGATGCCTGCCCACTTCATTCCACATACCGTTCAGGCATCAGCAGCGCTGCTGGGTGTATGCTCGGCTGTTATGCGATTTTGCTGTTATGCGATTTTACCACACTCGCAAAATCGCACACAGCCGACCATACACCCAGTATGATAGCGCAAAATCGCGAATCGCGATTTATGTATATGTTTGATTACATACAGCCTTGTGACAGTTTTCCTGCATGTCATAAGCATTTGAATATAAATATAAATGTTGAAATCAAATCTGATATTGTTTTACCTTTTATTTGGTGTGTGGAAGGTGTGCGGAAGAGGGGGTAGTCTTATACGGCGAGTATATAACAAACTGTATTTTGAGTGGAAATGTTAGGGGGTCGTCTTATACGCCCAGTCGTCTTATACGCCGGCAAATACGGTAGATGTCATTTTTTGCTTTAAGTTCTGTCTAAATTGAGTCGTCGATAGAATAAGTGAAACAGAAAGTTACTTTGGAGTCTGTTGGAGAGAAAAAAGTTCTTAGTTTGTGACTGAGAAACTTATAAGGTTCTATTTTTGTGAAACTGAATCTTGATGTCAGGCTGTCTGCTGAGGTCCTGTACTTTATAGAAATACATTGTTCTGAAAGAACTGAGAGTAGTGAGACAACAAATGTGACTCAAGAAAGCACTGTGATGTAGAAAGTACAGGGGTTTTGAAGCTAGGCAGGTTTGGGTTAGAATTCTGGTTTATTAACTGTGATTGTTTGAACTTATTGCTCATTATAAAATCAGGATAATACCTGCTATATAGGGCGGTTTGAGAATTAAATACGGTAATTAGCTTCTACCACTATGTCTTGCACATACTGGCTCCCACATCGTTAGTATACTGGTTCTGCTCTTTAAGATGTAGAGAGATGGGAGAAGTTTAAAGGGGAAAGAAGAGAGAAGGCAAAATTTGTGTTTATCTTTTCCTTACATGAGGTTGTATAGGAAGGTTACTGAGAAAACAAAAACCATTTAAGTCTTAGAAAGTGGAATTTTAAATTTATCTCCAAAATCACTAAGTGAAACTTTGCATAGTTTATTTTAAGAACTAAGAATGTCGTAAGTACGAAGTCAAGAAGGGAATAGGGGAGCACAGAAGCTTGATGAATATTTTCTGTACCTTTATGGTGAGGTTGTCATGAAGTAGTCGACACTTGTGTGGTAGTGAGTTTCAGTAACTGATTATAAACACATCCAACCTCTATTCTCTCATGATTCTTCCAAAGAGCAATGGGACAATGTGGACTCATTTGTAGGCATGATATCCTGTTAGCATTTTTAGAATCAGTGTTTAGAAAGGTAGTGCCGTATTAAAACAATTGTATACCTCTGGTATGTGTATGTTTTTTGATAACTGTTTAATGTTGCAAATTTTAAGGTTATAGAAGAGTTTTAGGGAAAACATTAAGAACTCTCATTGACGCTTTGCCTAGATTCCACAATTATTAATATTTTGTCTCATTTGTTTTATCATATTTCCTCCCTCTATACCTTTTCTTCTTCTCCTCAATCAGGATCATGTGTCAAAATCACCTGTAGAACATTTTACAAGAAAATGTTTACTCCTGCTGAACTAAGCAGGTGTATTTGGGAGAAGAAACCAACACCCTTTCTGGTGATTTGGATATGCGCATCAAGTTAAGAATTAGCTCCTATAATATGATGGCGAGAGTTGCTTTTCTTTTGGTGGAGGAGAGGGGCCCTCACAGTCATCATAGGCTAATGTGTTCTGCCTTGAAGTGTATCTGGTTTAGTGTTCAGCCTTGACAATATATTGGGTTGTCGGAAAAGTCATGACGTATTTTTTCTGTTTTTCGTTGCAAAAATGCGTCATGACTTTTCCAACAACCCAATATTATTTCCTGGGTTCCATGATTGCCATTGAGAAGTTAGCTGTCAGTCTAATTATCTTTCCTGGAGACAATCTGTCATTACTACCTGGTGGTTTTATAAATCTTTTTGTCTTTAGTATTCTGCATTCTCACTACAAAGTAACAATGGATTTCTTGGGCCAGCCGAGTGGCGCGATGGTTAAGAACTGGCTTGGGACGCCAGAGGGCCCCGGTTCGGATCCCACATGTGAGGGCCAGTGACACTGCCCTCTACAGC
>NW_017731356.1:8604402-8630705 GCF_001890085.2 Hipposideros armiger
TCACCCGGGAAGAACACAGTGATGGTGCCAACTTGGGCCAGTGAAGCAACATCCTCCACAACTAGACTGAAGAACAAAAGGACAGCAACTTGTCGGTTCCCCTTCCCCCAATTCCCCTATAAAAATGTTTTAAAAAACAACAACAAAGAATGGATTTCTTATTATTTATCCTGCTAGCGATTCTTTGAAACTTCAGCAGTTCTGGAAAAGTCCCAGCAATTATATCTTCAAATATTGCCCCTTTCCCATATCTCTACTCTTGTCTTCTTGAACATGGTTTAGATGTATGTTGGACCTTTTGTTTTGTCCTCATGTTGTTAAGCTGTGTTTCATATTTTCAGCTGTATAACTGTGCCACATTTTGTATATTTCTTCAGACTGTTCTTTCTCTGGTCTAATCTGCAATTTAACCCACCCATTGACTTCATAATTTCAGTTATTATATTTTTCATTTCTGCAAGTTCAGTTTGATTCTCTTTAAAATGTCTGATATTTAAAAAAATATATACACATAATATAAAATGGACCATTTTAACCAGTTTAGAATGTGCAGTTCAATGGTAGTAAGTCCATTCACAGTGTGTAGCCATCACCGCCATCCAGAACTCTTCTCATCTTGCTAAGCTGAAACTCTGTACCTAGTAAACGATGACTCCCTGTTGCTCCTCCCCCCAGCCCCTCGCAATCACCGTTCTGCTTTCTCTGTGAATTTGAGTACTCTGGGTCCCTCATATAGGTGGAATCATACAGTATTTATCCTTTTGTGATTGGCTTATCTCATTTGACTTAAGTTCTCAAGTTACATCCATGTTGCTGCATGTGTCAGAATTTCCTTTTTAAGGCTGAATGATATCCCACTGTATGCATGTACCACATTTTGTGTATTCATCGATTGATCAGCCACTTGGGTTGCTCCCACCTTTAAACTATTGGGAATAATGCTGCTTAGGAACATAGGTGTACAGGTATCTCTTTGAGACCCAGTTTTAATTTTTTGGATCAGGTGGTAATACTATTTTAATTTTTTGAGGAACTGGCATCTGTTTTCCATAATGGCTGCACTGTTTTATATTCCCACCAGTAGTGCACAACTGTTCCAATTTCCCCATATCCTCGTTAACACGTATTTTCTATTTTTTTGATAGTAGCCATCCTAATGGGTGTGAGGTGGTTATCTCATTGTGGTTTCAGCTTGCATTTCCCTAATGATTAGTGATGTTGAGTGTCTTTGCATGTACTTTGCATGTACTTTGCACATCTTCTCTGGAGAAATGTCTGTTCAACTCCTTTGCTCATTTTTAAATCAGATTTATTGTTTTGTTGCTGAGCTGTTGGTCTTTTTTCATTGTGTTTTTTGTTTCTTCATTTACTATCATCATCCTTTTTTTTATTGAAACATATTAAACACAATAAATTAGTTGTATTTGTTACTGAGTAACTATTTACCCCAATGTTAAGCAGCTTAAAACCAGTACGTATTTGTGATTTCACACGATTTCTCAGTGTCAGAAATCTGGAAGTTTCTTAGCTTGGTGGTTCTGACTCAGGGTTTCTTGTGAGGTTCCAGTCAAGCTGCCAGCCGGAGCTCTTATCATCCGAAGGCTTGTCTGGGGCTGGCGGATCTGTTTCCAAGATGGCTCACTTAGCCGCCAGTGGGAGCCCTCAGTTCCTTGCCACGTGGGCCCCTCCGCAGGGCTGTCTGAGTGTCCTCACAACGTAGCAGCTGTTTCCCCAGAGCAAGTGATGCTAGAGAGAGGGAACAGAATACCTCAGTATTTTTTACAACCTAGTCTCCGAGTCATGCAAGTTTGCTTCCATTTTATTCTATTTGTTAGAAATGAGTCCCTAATTCTATTCAAAGGATAGGGAATTAAGCTTGAAGGGAGGGATATCAGAATTTGGTAAGGAATGGATTAGAACAACTACGTTAATGCTGGTAATAAAGTGGTTTTTAACAACAAGATATGTAAAAGTAAGGAATATTCTTAGTTGTCAGAAGCATACTTTATCCTAATAGTATTTACATGGTGACTGGCTTTGCTTTAGGTGGTTTACACATGTTCCCTTAATCTTCACAACAACCCTGTAAAGACAATAAGACTCTCTAACCCTTTAATAAAATGAGCACCCGGTACTTAAATAAATCAGCAGAAGATGAGATACATAGTGCTATGAGATGCAATGATAGTGGAATTCTACCTAGTCAAGGAGGTTAGGGTTGATTTAGTTGAGAATTGAAGAATGGGCTGGAATTAATTAGGTCAGTGGCTCGGACTGGGGCAGTGTTTCAGGCAGAGACAGAACGGGGAAGACCAGTGGATGGAGGAAGCGTGTTCAGTGTGTTCAAGGAGGATTGCAAAGGCTTCATATGCTTTGTATTCTTCAGTAGATTTTGCTTGATTACTTGCAAAAATATGAAATGTCATTGTTTAGATTTTATTTTGTGTAGGGTGTTGATGTCTTAAAAATTGTTTTTCGTTATTCTAATTCCACATGTTACCAGAAATTATATGGTATGTAAAAAAATAATTTCCAAACCCCTATCAGTAGTTTGTCAAATTCTTTTTTGGTCACCACTGGCTCTTTAGAAAGCACCCTGCTTAATACTCATAATTTGAATATTGACGTTTTGATCAGTGAGGTAGCTTAATTTCCATAACTTCCTTTGCTTTGAATTACATTGTTGGGAAACTGTTAATTAAAGAAGACTGATTTTAAATTTCTAAATTCGTCATCATCTTCTATAACAATTCTTGGAATGGATTATATTCAGAACATTGTAAACAATATTTTATCAAGAAATAGATTTGTTTGTCTTGCAGGGCCCCCATTGAATTGAAAATTACGAAATTTACAAAAACCTGTGTTAATATTGCTTTGACCATGGGTGGTGGGGTGGGAACATACTCTTTGGGCACAAATTTCTTAAGATCACTGACTTACAAAGTTCAATTTAATAAGCAAAAAACTGTTCCTCACCAGTCCACTAGGGGATACTCCAGTACTTAGGAAGAAAATCCAGGTGCCACTATAGGTTAAAAATTATCTCTCATTTAATAAAGTTACTATGTTTTTTTTGCTTACATGAAAACACAAGTTTGGACTATGAATTTGACAATAATATTCACTTATGGAAGAATTTGCATTTTTTTCAGTTTTATTAAGGTATAATTGACAAATAGGAATTGTATACATTTAATTAAAACATCAAGTTGTATGTTATTTTGATGTATGTTGATACAACACAGATGATGTTTCGATATGTGTATACACTGTGAAATGAACACCATTTTGATGTTTTGATATATGTATGCATTGTGAAATACACACCCCAGTCAAGCTAATTAACATATCCATCATCTCATATACTTACAATTTTTCTTTTTTTTTCTTTTTGTGGTGAAATCACTTAAGATCTGCACTCTTAGCAAATTTCAAGTATACAGTATGTTATTAACTGTAATCACCGTGCTGGACATTAGATCTCCAGAATTTATTCATCTTGTTAACTGACACTTTGTAGCCTTTGACCAACATCTCATTCCCTCCTCTCTCTGGCGCAGCTGCCATTCTACTGTTTCTGAGTTGGACTATTTTAGACCCCACATATAAGTGAGATCATGGAATTTGCTGCATTTTTAAAGTGTGGAAATTCATAGTGTGATTTGTTGGCCACTTTTTCTAGTGGTGATGCCTCAAACTTTCTTGAGTTCAGAAAACCTTTTTTTGTCTTTCTTAGTGCAGGAAACTAATGGTTCTCATTTATTTTGTAAAGTTCTGCTTTGTTGGAAGGTCAGAAAAGCTGATACTTGGTTTGAGTTTGTTATATTTTTCTCCATTATATTATGTATATTCTGAACATTTATCTTAGAAACTATGAAATATGACTGTAGATACACATAATGGAGAGTACAATTCATACTACTATTAAAGGTATTCAACAGAGTTTAATATTGATTTCTTTCTAGTAATTTTAATAGACACAGTACAGTTACTTAATGCTCTAAAGAAAAATGTGTAAAAAGTTGAGTTCCATTTTTAGAGAAGCAAAGTTTCAAGAAAAGAATTTAGGCTCTTCTATTTATTAGGAAAAGATGATCAGACTCATTAATGTTACAGAAAATACTTTGGTTAATGAAAAATTTATTCTTTATTTTTCCTAACCCATTTTTTTGTTTTTTGACTGTGATATGATTGTATGAATTTTCTGTTTAGTGTGTATTTCATTCCTCTATGTCTGCCACATAGGCATTTAAAGATTAAGTGACTTTTCAGATTTAACTCATCAATTCGCCGCATTTCTATTATTTATAAGTGCAAATGGTAGGTGAAATCGCATATCATCATGACAGCATGATTTTCAAAATGGAAAGTCAGGCAGTCTGGGATAAAAACAAGTATATTTATTTGTCCATTGAAAATAAAGGTGGTATAGGAATTACTGAGAGTTTGTTTTAAATAGCATTTGGGTGATAATTTGGTAGGGTGTTATAGAGGTAACAGTGTGGTGTAGGATTGCATTTGACATTCTGATATGGTATTTTTTTGTCTTATCTCTCTCTCTAGCAAAAGGGGGAAAGGGCTAAAGAGTGTTGGGATAATTAAGCCTGTCTTTTAGTTGTGCATCTGGATAAGTTGACCAGCATGACCAAGATCAGCTGTGTCTACCTGTGGGAAAACGAGACCCACAGTAGTCCTGTGGACCATTTTTCATAAATGGCTCTGTAACTTATTGTGTATGGTTTAAAGTTCCCCATTGTGTACAATGGCTGATCAATACATGAAATACGACTGGTTCATCTTTTGTTACATTTTGACTATAGAGGAAAGACAAAATGTCACGGAGTGTCACAGTTACTCTTTTGCTTTTATTTTTTTTATTTTTTTTTAATTTTTTTTTTTTAATTGGGGGAAGGGGAACAGACAAGTTGCTGTCATTTTTTTTGTTCTTCAATCTAGTTGTGGAGGATGTTGCTTCACTGGCCCAAGTTGGCACCGTCATTGCGCTCTTCCCTGGCGAGGCAGATCAGTCGCCGGGCTTCTGGACGGCCGCTCACTGCGGCTGCTGGCTACACACGGTAGCCCATGGCAACCCACTGCCACAGGGGCTGCAGCCTAGCCGTCGCCGGCGACCCTTGGCAACCCAGCTCCAGGTTGAGCCGTTGTTCAGCATCTTAGCTGTAGAGGGCAGTGTCACTGGCCCTCATATGTGGGATCCGAACCGGGGCCCTCTGGCATCCCAAGCGAGTTCTTAACCATCGCGCCACTCGGCCGGCCCTACTCTTTTGCTTTTATACTTTTTTGTTTCTTTGCAATAAATTTTTTTTTAAAGAAGAAAACAAAAGGAAGACTATATAGTGTTTTTGCTTATGTCCAAACTTAATTTTTATATGACAGGTTCCAATTGATTGTCAAATACTCTAATTTCAGTTGAGGGACTGATTTTCCAATTTCAAATACTCTTAATTACAGTAAAACCTTGGACTATGAGTCATACAGTTTGCGAGTGTTCTGCAAGGCGAGCAGACATTTCTAATATATTTTAACGTGGTAAATGAGCAATGTCTTGCAATACGAGTAGTTTGTTTCCGGAACAAATTATGCTCACAAACCAAGGTATTACTGTAATTGTTCCCTCTTTCATATAACACTGCAGTACTTTTGGGGGAAAACATGTGATATATTTTTTTTAAATCTTAAGAGTGGAGACTATTTAAATGATGGGGGAATATTTGTACATAAAGTTATTTCATACAGAAAGATTAAGCTTGTCATACTATCATAATGCCTAATATTTTAATGTACAAAAGTTGGAAAGTGTACAGCATTATCTGAATTTGAAAGTTAAGTGCATTAATCGATTACTTTATAGCTGGCAGAAATTAGTGCTTATTTTTTTCTTTTTTTTAGCTGAGCCATCCTGCCACCTGTTGGCAGCTCAGCGACAGCTCAGGTCAGGCTGTGAATCAAACCGGGGACCCTGTTGCTCAGAGCTCAAACTCTTGAGCGAGCTCTTAACCAACTGAGCCACTCGGCCGGCCCATTAGTGCTTATTTTTTTCAAGATACAGTTTTATAATTCTTATTCTATGTGAGATAATACAAGTGTAAAGTACTGGGAAGGTCCTTAGGTCTAGTATGGGTCCCTAAAGGTTTCATTACTGTCAACGTGCTGGGTTTCCTCTTCTGAAAGTCACCTTCTTCATGTGGCCTTAATGTCAGTTGAGAGGAGCACTGTTTTCAAGAAAAGTGGGAGTGACTTCCTGCTAAATAGGAGATGCGCTTTGGTTATAAAGGATAACAGAAAGTGACTAAATAGATGCTCCCACTTTTTCCCTTCCCAGCTGTCTTCCCATCCAGTGCCATTCCCAGGGCTAGGCCTCCAGTTCTGGGTACACAAGAGCATAGCCCGGGTATTCTTTATTATTGCTATCTTTGGTGACAGAGTTCCTGATGACAAGGTCCGTGGCACACAGTCCCATAATGAGTTAATAAAGGCATGACCGTACTGCTGTTTGATGGCTCTTTTACCTTACATGAATGAACTGGTGAATGGAGCTACCAGCTTCCTTGTGACAGGAGATTGCTGGTTAACATACAAGAATAAGGGAACGTTTGAAAACTTTGTTAAAATTAATAACAAGTTAATGCATTAATATAGTGTTAACACGTTAATACAGTTCAAGATTTACGCAGTATACCTTTAATTGCTCTACATCTCTCCCTTCAGCCACCCGGTTCTCTTCCCTAGAGGCAATCAATATACCCAGTTTAAAGACACTCTTAACATTTATAATTTAAAGGACTTCTTTGGTATGCATGAATAATTAAAGTTGACAGCATGAATTCTAGAGTCAGACATTTAAAATTTTCATTTATTTAGCAGTTACTGAGCACCTGCCAGGTACTTTCTTGGCACCGGGAATATGGCAGTGAGCAAATGAAGCTCCGTGCCCTCATGGGATGACAATGTAGGGGGTGGAGAGGAGCACTGAATATTTATTTATTTACTGTACCATGTGGTGATGAGTTCCAGGAGAAAAACAGCTGGGTGAAAGGACCGAGTGAGAGGGGAGGTGCTGTTTGGAATAGGACAGTCAGAGAAAGCCTCTGGAAGGGCGACATTCAGCGCAGAATTGAATGATCTGAAGGAGTGAGACTTAATGGCTTTTAGGAGAAAAGTATTCCAGGGAGAGGACCGTCAATTCCGGAGAATATTTTTACAGCCGAGGCATTTATTCTTCCAGAATGGTGGAGAAGGCTGGACTGGCTAGAGAGGACAGACTCAGGGAGAAGGCTGGGAGATGGTAATACAGGAGAGAGAAGGTAAAAGCTGTGTGTGGGATGCAGGGGATTGCTGAGGACCAATTTTAGAAGGCTTGTGTAACATCATGAGGAGTTAGGGTTTTACTCTGAGTAGGGTGGGAATCTGTTGGCGGGAGGAGGCGTAGATTTAAAAAGTTCAGTCTGGCAGCTTTGCGGAGAATAAACTCTTGGGGCAAGGGTGAAAGCAGAGACTAGATATGAGTCTAAAATAGCCATAGGCTATGCAGCACTGTCCTAGATAGAGTGAGCTTTATCACAGTTATTTGGGGATCATTTCTTCGTGGGATTTGATTTCTGTTGAAGAACAGGGTAAGAGATAAAATTGAATTTATAATGAATATTTTTTTAAATGGTAGCTTTAGGAATTACAGTTAAATTCTAATGATTTAAGTTTGTTTGTATAGCTTTCCCAAGTATCACTTGCATCTTGAAGAAATATGATAAGATTCCTAAAAGAAACTCCAATACCTTTTATAGTTATATTATAGCATGCAATACATTTTTAAATTAGGTCTTCCCAAAAAGGCTATGTTGCAAAGTTTTGACAAATTAAATATTGGGTGCTATTTTTTCCTCTCCAATTTGACTAGGTGACGTTTCGAATTTGAAACTGCTTTGGTTTCTCCAGCATGTATCACTATGCTAAAAAGTATTTAAAAGTCATAATTCGCAGAGTCTTTAAGCAAGCAGGTTGTTCGTGATGAAAATAAATGGAATATAAAAATGTCAACATGTAAAATGTAAACTTTCAAGTGACTGAATAATATGTCTGAATTTGCTAGCAAACCTTTTATATCTGATGTTGTGGAAAGGAACTGCATCATAGGAAATACATTGGACATTTCCGAATCTCAGAACTCTTACTAAGTGAATAGAGGCACTTTGAATCAGAAATGAAATCACGGATAAGGGCAATAACAAAGCAAAATGGACACTGGGAAGCATACTAAAAAATCAATAGTGTTGGAAGGAGAAGAGGAATAGAAAGTGAAAGGGAAAGAGAAATCCTAGCATATTGAGAAATTAAGCAAACTTTTAAATAAGGAGTTGCTGGACCCAGTCAAGTTTAGGGAGTGTATGGAAATGATTAACATAGACACACATACACACACACACCCATCCCTCCCCCCACCCCTCTGAAAATGAATTCCAAAACTGCTTTATACATTATGAAGTTACAGCCTAGAAGAGCTTGATAATTTTTCTCAACTCTTAATTTCTGTTCATTTGATCTGCTTGTCTAGGGTTCCCAAAATATGACTAACAAAGTAGTTATCAAGAGTTTCAGCTCTTTCCAGTCGGCGCTGAGCCATGGGCATCTCTCGGGACAACTGGCACAAGCGCCGCAAGACCGGGGGCAAGAGAAAGCCCTACCACAAGAAGCGAAAATATGAACTGGGACGCCCTGCTGCCAACACTAAAATTGGCCCGCATACACACAGTCCGTGTGCATGGAGGCAACAAGAAGTACCGTGCATTGAGGCTGGATGTGGGGAACTTCTCCTGGGGCTCCGAGTGTTGTACGCACAAAACAAGGATTACTGATGTGGTCTACAATGCATCCAACAATGAACTGGTCTGCACCAAGACCCTAGTAAAGAATTGCATCATGCTCATTGACAGCACACCGTACCGACAGTGGTACGAGTCCCACTATGCACTGCCCCTAGGCCGCAAGAAGGGGGGCCAAGCTGACTCCTGAGGAGGAAGAGATTTTAAACAAAAAGCAATCAAAGAAAATTCAGAAGAAATATGATGAAAGGAAAAAGAATGCCAAAATCAGCAGTCTTCTAGAGGAGCAGTTCCAGCAGGGCAAGCTTCTTGCATGCATCCCTTCAAGACCGGGCCAGTGTGGCCGAGCAGATGACTATGTGCTACAGGGCAAGGAGCTGGAGGGAAATCAAGGCCTGGGAAGGCAAATAAATCATCCTCCCTCCTTGCTTGGTTCGTGTAATAAAAGTGTTTTGTGTTCTGTGAAAAAAAAAAAAAAAAAAAAGAAAAAAGTTTCAAGTTGATGGCTTAGAAGATTTTCAAAAAAAATTTTATAAGTTTTTACAGTGGGAACTTTATCCTGAGAAAGTAGTGTGTTTTTATTAATAAATTCTCATTGTAACTTTTCATGGGTTTTTATTCTTGCCATAGCCTTTATCTACAACTGCTGTGTTTTGTAATAGTCAAAGATAGTATAATGCTACCTGTAGCTCCAACTTACGTAATAATTTATTTTTATTTCTGTTTGAGATAAGAAAACAGGATTTGGCGTACTTCAATTTGGTTCTTGGAATCAGATTTTTGAGCTGAAAATAACCTTAGAGGGATTTCTTCCCCTGCTCCTTAATTTTACAGATGAGAAATGGAGGCACAGTGGTCAATTCTCATAGCTAGTATGATGGAGAAAAGATTAGAACTTAGAAGTCTCCTGACTTCTGGTTAAGTGTTCTTCTACATTGTGTGATGTTTGTTTTGTATTGTAATTTTTGACTATTTCAGTTGTACGTTGACAAAGACAGCAGTTATCTTTTTCTGCTAAGTTTTAGCTGCTTTGTGTTTCATCAACTTGACCGCTTGACGCATACACATAAAGATGCTCTCTTTATATTGAGAAGGTGACAGCCCGTGGTTATCTTCCTCCGAGTGAAAGTCAACCTGTGAGTTCCAGGAATATGTTATCTAAACCTTTTCATCTTCATTGCCAGCTTTATGGTTATATTTATTGTTTTCTTGTTTTGATTTGAATGAGTATTTTGCATAGTTAAATCTGTTTTGTAAGGGTTAAGTATACAAAGTGTAAGTTGAAATTTTTCTGTTAAAAGCTTATATAGTGCCTTATTAATTTTAATAAGAAGGACCAGTTTGCTTTGTAGGATATCTGATTTATGGAATATTTTAGGGCATTCATCGGGATATTTCAGGAACAAATAACTGAAAGGCTATTGTCATAATTTTGCTGGAAAAAAATCATTGGGATATCTGACTTAACAAGTAGCTAAGGGTGTTTTTAGTAGCACTTTAATATGCTTAATAGTTTAAGTATCTTTACAACTAATTTTTAAATTTTAAATAAATTTATCCCTAAAATCTTGTTGATATTATTTAGCAATTTTTTACAGGTTTGTAGAAACAAACTTTGTTAATTTCTAACAAAATATTTACAGTTTCCAAAACTTTGAAGTAATGAGGCTGTTAAAATACCAGTAAATGTTGAACCCTTAAAGCAGCCTGTTGGTATATAAATTGGTGTATATATAATGGTTCCAGCCAAAAGTGGAAGAAAAAATGAAAGCTGCTTGTAATCAAAGTGTAACACAAAGTTCTTTGTGGAAGAGTTGTGAAAGACATTGCTTTCTTAAGCAATGTTTGATACTAATCACAGGCAGACATAACCAGCTATACTGACAGTTGGTTATAAAATAAAAGTAATTGGCAGGAAAGTCACAACTATCAGTGGCAAAGGAAAGAACACCTCACTCCTTAAGCGACCAGCATCTGTGTCTTTAAGGTGATGCACAATTAGGATTTTCCTTGATCATAAATTTTAACCAATAGCATTCTATTTAATATAAACTTGATTAGTCATATCTAATTCGAGTTTTGAAAATTTACTATAGGAGAAACACCTATACCTACCTCATTTACTTGGGAGATTTTAACTAGAAAGCACACTACAAAATTCAGTTGCAGTTATTAATAAGTACAGTAAAATGTTGCCCTGTAGATAGTTTCCTGTAAAAATAACATATAACGAATAAACAATCAAAAAAATTCCTGGAACTGAAAGAGGATTGTTTGTCAGTTATATAGTAAATAAACTTAATGCAAGAGGGGTCATATTTAGCATCAGTATGTATTATTAGACTCAAGCCAGTAGTTTTAGTAGATTAAGAATTTAGACAGTCTACTACTTTCTTATTTTTGAGACATCTTTTCTGTCCCTTACTTAAAAACTTTGATGCAGTAATTTTCTTGTAATAGCATACTTAAGGAAGTGACTGTTAAATGTAATATATATTTTGTTTATCTTTTTGGCTTGTAAATTTTATCTATTCAATCCTGAATATAGTGTAGAAGTTTTAAAAATCCAATTTTTTGTGTGGATATGTTTTAAATCATTGAATCTAGCTAAGCTTCAGTTTCATTGTTCATGTTTTATAGATGAAAAACTGAAGCCTAGAGAGGTTGGACAGTGTTCCCAAGATCAAAAAGCTAGTAAGTTGGCTACCTAGGACTCAGACTCATTCTCTGATTCTCAGTACTCACTCCTCTACTGTATATATTAATTTTCCTTAAGTTAGTATTTGTTATCCTCTCTTTGAACCTAAATAGCCCAAGTCAAGACTTGAGAAATACACACATTTCTCAAACAAAATTGTTTTCCTCTTGAGGAATCCTGAAGCGACTATCTTTGGGGTAAGGGTGATATTAGAGGGGTTCATTGCTACTATTGTTACCTAACTGATCATATTGAACACACACACACTCACACACTAGAGGCCTAAACATGACAGTTTTGTTTAAACTCCCTTTTGTAAGGGGGCTTAAGGTGGGTGGGGGACAGGACACGTAGGAATGTACTGTTCTTTCAGCAGCATGCCTGGACAGACAGCTGTGCTGTTAGAATGTGTCTGCCCAAATCCATGTGCATTCTTGATGGTAGCAGTTTGCACCATTGCAAGTCTCCAGAAAGGGACAGTTGGTTATTGGATGATGTCCGTTTGGGATGTGATTCTCCTCTCTCCCCCAGTAGGACAGTAATTATCATTGTTTCTTTGTGTCCTTATACATTTAGTTTGTGGTGGAAGGTCGACTTAGAACAGTTCTTTAAAAGTGAAGGAAGAATGAGGGAATTATCATTAAATATAATATGAACTAATATTTACAATTTTTAATGTTCGCTGGAGTAGAAATATAGTATGCCTAGGTTTTAGATGTTTTTTTCTTTTTAAAAAAATTAGTTTTAGTTGTGGTAAAATAGACACAACATAAAATTTAACATCAGATGTTTTAATATACTGAGTTTTACTGTGTTCGCATAATGGTCTGTTTAAAATACGAGTAGTTCCTGTGGGTAATCCTCACGCACTTTGGCCAGAGGGCCTCTGCTTTTCTCTGTTACTCCTCTTCCGTCTCCTACCTGCTACTCGTACTGAATCTTTTTACTCCCCTGGAGTGGAGTCTGGTGACAGAGCAAGACAACAGGGAAGTGGTAGACCTTCGAGGCTGAGGTTCCCCCATACAGTACCCGTGACACGTGGGTCACACCGGCCCTTCCTTCCTTCCCCCTTGGAGCCGGCATGCCAGCTCCTCAGCAAGAGTGGATAGAAGAGCCTGCTTCTGGTTGTGTGTAGCTCTGCTCTTGTTACTTCCGTAACAGCTTTCATTTCTTACCATCTTCAGGAGGCGGCCTAAACTCCTTAGCAGAGCATCCAGCCAAGGCTTTCATAATGGGATGCCTGCTGGTCTCATACCTGTTCTCTAGGCTCCAGCTATGCTAAAATACATGTAGTTCTCTAAATGTGGTCTGTGCCTGGCACATAGTAGGTGGTCCAGAAAGTCCTTCAAAGAATGAATATATATTGCAGTTGTACTTTTTTACATACTAGCATGCTAACTTTTATTCCATGGCCAACTCGTGACTTTCTTATGAGACTCAGGGCAAGAATCCTCATCTATACTAGTAAGCATCTGTGATACCAAACATGTAGGCCACATTTCTGTGTATAATAGCTGCTTTGCTTTTTATGTCTCCATTACTAAGTGAGGTTCATGAGCGCCAGGGACCATGTCTTACCTTCGTACCCCCTCGCTCTTGGCCTGTTCTTCACAGGCACTTTCTAACTAAAAGCCTTTTAAGGCAACTAGGTAGCTTTTCCTCTTGTTTCCTAATGTTTACATTATGAAATATTATATATGGAATATTCCTTTTTTATATTTTTTAAGATTTTAATTCAAATATAGCTAACATACAATATTTTATTAGTTTCAAGTGTACATCATAGTTATTCAACAGTTGAATATTCTTGACTTTTTAATTTCATTTATTTTCCTTCCCAAGGTGAAAATTGCTCAGACATTTGACTTGTGAAATAATCAGTATTTTGATGAGTATATATAGTAAGTCATGGTTAGTATAATATGACTGCCTATTATGGGATTGGGGCGTTGGGTAGGGAAGATTAGAATTACAGACTTCATCTTCACGTGGCATTACCTGAGCACTTGAAACAGTTGGACAAGATTATGTAAGCCTTATCCATCTAGATCAGTACATCTGAGTTTGCACATTTGAAATTGGTGACTCATTAAATTGTTCCCACTTAAGATGTAAGCATTGCTAATGTATTTGTGTTTCTTCCAGTCTGTTGCTTTTCTTTTATGCTTGACCTCAAAAGTTGTGTCATGTTGGTATTCTTTAGAATTAATGACTTTGTGGGCAACATTATTTGTTTCTGTGAGAAGATTTTATTTTAGATGTTCTTCCTTTTTCGAGCGCAGAATCTTTATCCTTTTACCATAAGTTTTGACTCTGTTTCCAATTTTGGTTGTGAAACCATTTAGGTGAAACCACAGTCCAGGAAACTATAAGCATACTAAAAATGTCTTGGGGCTTTTTGGGCATCAGTCTAAGTACCATAAAGATTTATTATATAAACAGCAATTGTGTGAAAAACCAAATTTATTTAGATTTATTTAAATAATTTTTTAAAATTAAAATTAGGGCGTGGGATTGAAAACATCTCTGATCACTATTTTTCCAAGCGTAGGCCAGCCGCTGCTTCCTCATTAGAGCTACCTGCCCACAGCGGATCAGCTTTTATGGGACATTTCCTTTTAAAAACTTTTTTTGTGTGTATTGTTATAAAATATATGTAGCATAAAATTGGCCGTTTTAACTATTTTTAAGTGTACAATTCAGTGGCATAAATTACATTTACAATGTAATGTCACCAATAATCAATAACTCCCCTTCCTTCCTCCTCACAGTCCCTGGTAACCTTGAATCTACTTTCTGTCTGTGTGAATTTGCCTATTTTAGTATTTCATGTAAGTGGAACCAAACAGTACTTGTCTTTTTGTATCTAGTTTACCACACTTTGTTTATCTGTTCATTTCTTGATGGACACTAGACTTGTTTCCACCTTTTGGCTATTGGCATATAAGTATCTGTTTGAATCCCTGTTCTCTGTTCTTCTGAGTATGTACCTGCGAGTGGAATTGCTGGGTCATGTGATAATTCTGTTTAGCTTTTTGAGGAACCACCAAACCATTTTCCACTGGGGTCGATTTTACATCCTCACTCGCAATGCACTGTGATTCATTCTTAGGAGACAGTTCTACGTCTGAGGTTTTTAGTTTTAGTTACGTATTACCTTGGTTGAGTCTCTTTAACCTCTTTGTATTTTAATTACCTCATCCTTAAAAATGGAGCTCAAATTAGATAATCTATTGGATTGTCGGAAAAGTCATGACGTATTGTTTCCGTTTTTCTTTCCAAAAATGCGTCATGACTTTTCCAACAACCCAATATCAAGCTGCTTCTATCTCTAAAATTCTGGGACTGACATTGAAATGAATTGCCATGATGTTTACATTTGCAGTTCTTTTGTCCTGTTCCTCTTTTTAAAGAGCAGTTTGACTATACAGCGGGAGGCAGAACCTTTCTTTGCCTGGTGATACAAGTGTATTCACGTCTCCAGATACTTTCTAATTCATATTGGGTTGTCGGAAAAGTCATGATGTATTTTTTCTGTTTTTCATTGCAAAAATGAGTCATGACTTTTCCGACAACCCAATAACAATATTATTGTTAGATATGAACCACTTTAAGTTAGTTTATCGAAGACTTTTTCAGGTACATCTACATTGAAATATAAACTTTTATTAATTTGTAATATATGGCTATAAAAACCATAAATTGAGCAAAATTTATTTTTTGCACAATTTATGTCAAAAAAGGTTTTGCTATACGTACATGATTCTACATTTGTGAAAATTAAATATATTATATTTATATATAATTATAGATGACATAATTATAATGCTTATTATGTTATATAATATATTGTTATATAATATATTGCTATATAATACATAGCATGTTATATAATATATAATATATATTATATGTAGAATAGTATAATGAAATACTTAACACAAGAAAGCAGGCATTTCTAAGTGTACCACCATTTGCGTAAAGATCTCTAGATGCTTAATGAAAGCTTGAAATAAAGGGGAGAGAGAAATCAAGGATAACTGCCAATTTAGAGCCTGAAAGAAGAGTAGCTTTCATAACAAAACATAAAAACTGTGAAATAGAAGTATATTTAGTTGACATATGAGGAAGAACTTAAGTCAATACAAGCTTTAATAACAGTTGTTACTTTCAGTACAATTTTGGCATGTTGGAACTTGAACCTTTTATTGCAAAAATTTGTTTATTTCACTCTATGTAATTATATCCCTGATGACACATGTGTGTGTATATACACACAAGTGTATTTGCATAGCACTTAATTACATAACAGAATGTATTATACACACAACAAGTAGGGAGCAAGAGGTCTCAGATCTTGTGTTAGGGACCTTCTGTTAGAAGGCCGTGATGTCCCAAAAGGCCATCATGGGTAAAGGAAAAGAAGTTTTAGTAGGAGTTTTCCCTTGGCTACTGAGGACGAAGCAGGAAGAACTCGGAGTCATCCTTTTTTCCTGACCAAAAGGCCAGCTTCCAGCTGGTTATTCCCCAACTTTGCAAGAAAAGGGCCGCCTTATATACTTAAGTATTTTAAAAGTTGATTTTAGCATCTAATGTTTTCCAGATAGCCCCTGAAAATCAGATTTGTGAAAGAGGTAACCGTTTTAGCCTATTTACACCGCCCCCAGTGAATTACATGAAGCAATTGCCAGTAAATTAAGTGAATTAATTGCTGTTAAATTCAGGGTTCCTTATTCTTCTGTTTATTTGGGTTTCAGTGGATAAGGAAGGAAGCGTTGGTAACCGCTATCTGCCCTTCTGAACTGTGCCTTCAGTCCTAGGACCAGATCCTCCCAAAGACCGCCGGTCGCCTTGAGGATGACTAGTTGGAAGGGGTGGTATGTCATGACTATTCTTGGAACTTGGCTTGGCTGTTTCTGGGCTGCTTTGGCAGAAGCCAAAGGGTTGGGTTGGATCTCAGGGCATCTTTGGAATAGTCAAGATGCTTCGTATAGCAGCCCAGCTTGCAAGCAGGGCCCAGTCCTCTTATTACAGTTTTTGTTTTTGTTTTTTAAATCTCTTACAGTGTTCTGAATCCTATTCTTCTTGTCAGTAACAGAAACCTACTCTTCACTAGTCCATCTCTTCCCCTAGCTAGGGTGTTAAAACCTTCTATTTCTATTAATATAGTTACTCCTAAATTGGCTCATCAAAATCAGTTTTACTTCTAAAAAATGCTCAACTGCGTATATTTTTCTGAGGATAGGAAAATGTAAAAACACTAAAAAGTAAAAAGTAAAACTGCCTGCTATTAGTAACAGCCTTATTACTTTTGTTTTCTGCATAGCATTTGACTATCACAGATATTTGCTTGTACCCAAAGTGAGACACTCTTAGAACTTGAAGAGCTCTTTTATGCATAGAGTTAAAAAGGAGTGAAAATTGCTTTTGATCAGTTCCTTATAACCTCTTTTGATTGCAGAGACTGGTAAGGATTTGTGTAGCTTGTAATCTCCTTTATGAATTTGCTTCGCCTTTCCCTGCCATCAGCCATTATGTCTTACTGCCCAGGGCAGGAGCTCACATTCCCGTTTACTAGACTGCAAGATAGTGGCATGCCAGACAGTGTAAAACTGCCTAGGATATCTGTCTGCTCGGAGACTAAAATTAAGAGCTAGATGTTTATTCCTTGAGTACATCCATTTAAGGAGAACAGGTCCCTTCCCCCATCTGACTCCTCAAATAGCCAATTTATTTCCTTTAGGTAGCTTCAAATTTGTCTGTTCTGATATTCTAAATTAGCCACCAAATATTTACTAAGCTTTTACTATTGTGAAACATTCTTGGCAATGGAAGTCTGGTCTCTCCCAGCTCCAGGGGACTGGTGGTGGCTTTTCCAAGTTTGGACAAGGAACAGAAGACCAATTCAGGTGGTCCAGAGAATAGGGTCAAGGAGCTAGGTGAACATCAGCCTGGTCTAATAGCCTCTTTATTTCCTCTCTCTCTGGCTTTGGCATCCCTAACTTCCTATTGTGGCCATTTGTGTTTTCTGCCTTGCCTATCTGTGCCCAAACCCAAAACCAAACCAAAACAAAACAAAAAAACTGCCTCATATCTTTTCTTCTGTTCTTGAAATAAAAGGTGCTAAAAAAATTTCACAGGGAGTAAAAAAAAGGTAAAGGCACTAAGAGGAGATCAGGGGGTAATAATCTCCTTTTTATATTTCTTGTCCTTTTTGCTTAGAACCAGTAAAAAAAAGTTGAGGGATATAAAAAAGTTGTTGGAAGATTTTAAGACTACATTATGGACTGAACAAAGTAATAGTCATATATACAAGTATATATTTCAAACTAATCCTCAGGTGTACATACAGGTGACTTCAGTGAGAATATCAAAGAGGAACTATAGTCCTGGAAAGGTTTGGGGGTCATCATGTGTCTGTAAGTACAGGGGTCGGAATAAGGAATAAGTACGCTTATTCCTTGATGTAGGGTGAGAAGGTAGAAGCAGCGGGAACAATGTATTCCCAGGGCATGGGGGGGATGGGGAGGTCAAGTCAAAGGCAGACTAAGGAAGAGAACCTGTTACGAGTGAAGGAAGGTTCTGCAGCTGTTTTTAAGGCATATGCATAGGTCAGTATATAAAAAATGGGAGTTTTTTGCTTTACGTAAAATTTGACATGAACATACACACACACACACAATTTATAAGGGGAAACTAATAAAAATACTGGCATTCCAATACATTTGAAACTGTTAAGTGTCATTGTAAGTTATTTTTTAAAATTTACTTGTTTTACTTTTATATAGTCACACATATCCAGTTAGTGTCCGAATGTCACTTTTTCAGTTGTTTGAATTAATATCCAGATAAGACCTATTTATCACAATGATATTTTAATAATTGATATAATATTTAATAATATATTTAATGACATTTATATATATTTAATGACATTTATATATATTGAGTTGTCGGAAAAGTCATGATGTATTTTTTCTATCTTTTGCGTTGCAAAAATGCGTCATGACTTTTCCGACAACCCAATATATATATCTTAAATCTCTGTTGATCTGTAGGTTCTCAGCCTTCACTCTTGATAATGTTTTGTGCAGTGGAAAGGGTTATTTCTAAAAAGCCATTAAAAAGCCTTTGTAGCTTTAAAATTTGCTGCTATCTTATTCTAATTATATCAGCTATTTCCTAGAACATGCTTTCAGAATATTTCTTGATGGTTTTGGAAGAATGCATCTGGAAGTTTTTTTTAACCAAAATTTTTTTCTTTATAACTTATGATTTTTAATACTTTCTAAATATCCACATTTTACAATGCAAAGTTCTCCATTCTGGGTGGCCTTTCGTCTGACCCTGTTAATTTAGCATTTTCAGAAGAGACTCGCAGCTTTTTGGCCAGAGTTCAAACACAGCTCTCTCATATGTATATCTAATGGGGATAGAATAGGCTTTATGGCGTGGTCTGAGGAACACCAGCGGTGTCTTCCTGCCTACTAGTTAATGCCTAAAATTCTTTGGGGAAATTTTTTTTTAACTGTGTAACCGATTAAGATGTAAACATTATTATAGCTCTGGGGGGTGGGATTCAGTGCGATTATTTGTACATTAACATCTTCAAAGAAGTTACTTATCAGATTATCTTTAAATTCCATAGATTATCTTTAAATTCTAAGGCTCTGTATCCCGATTGTTCTAGAGACTTTGTCTGGAGGAGTAAGCACCCCCACTTAGCTCCTGTGTAGTTAAATAGAATCTCTTCTGTTCCCCTTATTACCACTCTCCAATCAAAGATCAAATCACTTCAGCCGTTTAGATAGAAGAAGACTGACTTGGGACATACATGTGCATTCATGTATGTTTGCATACAGAGTCATAGGAGCATTGTGAGGGGTTCAAGTGCTTGGGAAATAAGAGGACAGATTCACAAGAGGTCAGAAAAGGAGGGAAGTGTTGCATATACCAACTTCTTGTCTTTGCACTTTGAAAATGCTGGCACCTATTACTTATTATTTTTAAGGTGAATTAATTTGCTTTCTACTTTGCTGTGAATTATTTTGAGCTCTAGTTCTGTGATTAGTTTTAGTGAGGAGAAAGGTATTTATTTGTGGTCTCTGTTGCGATTTTTTTTCTTCATTTTGGGGAAATACAGCAATCAGTAAGGAACATTTGTACCAGTGGTAGTTAGGTTTGATGATTTTATTGTTCTTTTTCAGAAATGAGAAAATAAATTATGCTAGACTTTCTTGTGCACATGAAACATGAACATGAAAACTCACTCTTTGAAGTTTTGCAGAGTTCCTTACAGAGTTTTATTTCTATTTCTTTGTACTTAGGGGTAGCATAATTCAATACACATTGTACTTCATCACAGTGTAAAATTTGGTTATTCTAACCAAATCTGTAACTTAGACCTTAAGCTCTTTGAGAGCAGTCTCATAGCTTTCATCTTTGTATCCCCCATAGTATCTAGCAAATAGTAAAACCCGCCGGTAAGTGCGGTCCAAAATGTGCTGTGTTATTTTAAGAGGTTAGTAAAATTACCAATGTGATTCTGCACAGATGGCCAATAGTTACAGAGCTAATCACCATTCATATTCTATCAGAACTATCATCCCTTAAACAGAGGAGTAGTTCAAAAAATTTTTTAATGAATGAGGGTTTCTGTTTGTATTAATTTATGCTAATACAGATTATTTGTTTAAAGTTCCCACTTTCCATTTAATTATTTGTTATTCTCAAATAGAACTATGTTAGGGATTTGTATTGTGTATTTTTTTTTTAAGAGAAAGGTATTATTTAATGTTTGGGCTTAATGACTAATGTCAACTGAAAAATAATATCGGCTAGGTGTTTTGTCACCAAAAAGGTTTTTTTCAGGAAAAAGAAAGGGTTGTAACTCAGTGCATGTAGACATAGCAAGCTATGTGCCCACTCTGGCCTGCATGCCACGATGGAGGGCTACTTGTAGAAGGGAAAAAGACGTTAAGGGAAGGGGAAGTTAGAACCCTAGAGCTTTATTATAAACCGAGTTCTTCCTGGAGGGGCCTCATATGTAGAGTTCTGGCCATTATGCAGAGCATGAGAACTCCCATAAGCCCTAGCTCTTCCCATGGACCCTCCCAACTGGTAATGTTTGCTTGAAGCTCCAGTGAGTCTCTGTCACTGAATTCACCTTTGTTAACAGGTTTTCCTATAGAGTTGGAGAGCATTAAACAATGTTCTTAAATCATTCAACAAGAATAATTTTAGGTTATTTCCTATATTTGACTTTCTTTGCCTATCTTTTTCGTAGCTGTTTAAGAGTCCTTTGGTTTTGACTTTTGAAGCCTCTCCTAGGTAGTGGTTATATGCTTGATGTTTTGAGAAAACCTGGTTAAAACCCTTTTGTGTATGAAGGAGTTTATTCTTGTTTGTATTATACTTTTATGATTTTTATTTGGAATTTGCTCTTTAGGAGTGATATTTGTCTAAGTCTCAGCTTTCAGAAAAATTAAGGCAAGCAGAAAATGGGAGAAAATTTAACTAGGAGGTCTTTTAATACTACCTAGTATAACCAAGCAAATCTATTTAAAGATAAGACTAGTTTCCAGACGAAATTAGCCTATATTATCCTCCATGATTATTATAGAGAAACTTCAGTCTTGGCGGCAATAGACTGTGAGTCAATAAGTATATTAACCAACTCAGTGTTGCTTCACTTGAGTATATTATTTGGCCCACAGAGTAGATTTTACCATTGCTAATTGGATATTCTTGGCATTATTACTATTACTAAATGAACTAGAATTTGGCTGAAAATTTGAAGCCTTAATAACTGGACTAGTAAATTATGCTAGTTATTGTCATATAGCAGTGTTCTTCAAACTTTTTTATTCACATATTTCCTAAAAAAAGAGGCTGTGACTGTAATGGAGATAGCATGAGGAAGATTCACCTTTTTTGTACCTTTTACAAACAGGTGATGATTATATGTATGTATAACATGTATTAAAATTCATAGACATTTTTTTTTTTTTAGCTGAGCCATCCTGCCACCTGTTGGCAGCTCAGCTCGGGCCGGGATTCGAACCCCTGTTGCTCAGAGCTCACACCCTTGAGCGAGCTCTTAACCAACTGAGCCATTCGGCTAGCCCCCTAAAATTCATAGACCTTTATACACTAGGAGAAGGAAAATGGCTGTCTACTCTCTTGCACATGTTTTGGATGACATCTAAAAACTTTTTCATCACAAGTTGAAATCATTGCAAATTATACACTTTTTGGCATGTTATAAATAATGACATTTTAAAATAAAACTGTTACATCATTTTAAAAAATGTATCCAGGAATCTAAATACCACAGTGATTTATCACTTACCATCATCCAATTTAAAAAGCACATGAACAGGCTCTTTGTTAACAGCTGAAAGTTGTAAATTATTCCTGTTTTTCTTTGTATTTGTATTTCTATTCCACTTTCCTCATAGAATTTATCCTAATGTTGTATTTTATTGACTACTCTCATACCATATCATAATTCTTTGCACGTATTTGTATATAATCAAAACACTTTTTTTGATAAAAGTAAAATTTATTGGGAATGCGTTATATCAGCTATTGCTGTAAAAAATAAAAAGCTACTTAATGAATAATCTGAAAATCTCAGTAGTTTAAAACATTTTTTCCCCCCATGAGTGTCTGGGTCAGCGGGGATTTGGTTGATCTGGGCTGAGCTTGACCGGGTTCAGCTGGATTTAGTTCCAAGCTCATAGGTCTGCTCTGCATGTCTTATAATCTCCTTATGGAGATAGGAGAATAAGAAAGGGAAGAGGGGGAAGGAGGAGGGCGGATACACAAAGCCTGTTAAGGCCTGGATTCAGAATTGGCATACTGCCCACACTGTTGGGCAGAGAAAATCACATAACTAAGTCCAGTCTCAAAGAGGCAGGGTTTGCTTATTCTAGTGGTAGGTAACTGCAGAGTCTTTTGGCCAAGGATATGGATGTATTGGTTGTCGGAAAAGTCATGACATATTTTTTCTCTGTTTTTTGTTGCAAAAACGCATCATGATTTTTCCGACAACCCAATATAATTCTGTGACAGGGAGAAACTGAGCGATTGGGAACAATCATCCACTTCACCCTGTGCATCTTTTAATGAGGTGGTTTATCATGTGTCTGTGGATGGTGTTTACTAGAATGAGACACCTAAATGGAGATCTAAAGCAGTAGGAGTTACAGCCAGGCAAATTGGGGGTGGGGACAATGGGCAGAAGACATTTGGGGCTGAGGGAACAATACATACCAAAATAAAAGTGTGTTTGGGAAATTATAAAGTTGAGCATGTCCAAGATATAGGGTGAGAGGTCAGGTGTTTACCAAAAGAGAAGGGGAAGGAGAAGAAGGCGAGGTCACTGCAGAAGAACCTTTCATGCCATGTGGGGGAGGTTAGACTTGAACTGCAGCACAGTGGGGACATCGCTGGAGTGTTGTAAACAGAGTAGTGATATGATCAGGTTTTCTTGTGCTCTGGAAAAAAATCATCTTTGGCTGTTTATGCATATTAGATTGATGTGAAATAAGACCAGAGGCTGAGACCAGTGAGGAGTCCATTGCAGAAACCCAGAGGAAGAGTGAAGGTGGCCCAAACTCAGGTAGTGGACTTAGGGCCAGAAAGAGATGGTAAGCCACTGAGAACTAAGTTGAACTATTTTCAGTCAATGAGTACATTGGTCACACTCTCTCATTCATGTATAATGTTAGAACAAGGGCAGTTTTTCAATTAACATATGTCTTCGATCTTTAATTTTATAGAACGGTGTGAATGTTAGCAGTGTATGTTAAAAGTGATTTCTAAATAGTAAAGTTTAATACAAATGCCAACTATTAATACAGAGGGTGCTGGAAAAATGTATACACATATTAAGAAAGGAAAAAACTAGTATTAAAATTACACTGATGGTAACCACTTTGAACACATCTTGTAATTGCAGAGGTCAAATGTGGCTTGTGTTCGTCTTTTGTTATCAGTATATATTGAGTATTACAATTTTAACAGTTTTTTCCTTTCTTAAAATGTGTATACTTTTTTTGGCACCCACTGTATTATTCAGGATGTTATTTTTTGAATTCCTTGGGAAAAGAGTTAATGAGTGATATGTTGTTTTCTTGTGGCTAGAGAAACACTATTAACTATTAGCTCAGTTACCTCGTTCATATTGTGTGCATTTTCTGTGTCCTTAGTTTAACTGTTGTTCCCCCAACCCTCATAATCTAGAAGATTCAAAATACATATTTGTCTGAAACACTCTTGAAATTGATACCACTCTTTAATGGCTTCTAATTGTCAACAAGACAAATCTGAAATTCTTGCTGTGAAGGCTCTCCCAGACCTGGTCCTCGCCTGTCTCCTCCTTTAATTTTCTTAGCGCTTCATTTCATGTACACACCCCTCCCAAAGCAAAAACAAACAGAAACCCTGGCAGCATGCTGAGTTTTTTTCAGTTTCCAGAATGTGCTATGTAGTTGGCTGTCATTAGTCACCGTTTACTTGGAGTGCCTTCATCAGCCAACTTCAGATGGTCGATATAATAAAAGTGACTTGTGTGTCTTTTAACTGGAGGTGATACGTGAGGGCCAGGTTTCACCTTTCCAGTTTACTGATACACCCCTGGTTCTTGTCACAGTGCTTGGCACAAAGTGGCTGTTCGACAGAGATTTGAGCACTTAGCACATCGATGAATTATTATGGAGAGTTAGGCATTTTAGAATTTCCTGTGGATTGGATTATTTTGTTTCTTTATGTGTGCGGACACATTCACATGCATTCCATGCACAGAAACCTGTGTGTATGGACGCAGTTGTCGCTTCCATAGTGTCAGGGAAACAGCTGACTGCTTGGATTACAGAGGATTGTATTGTAGATCTTTAGGAATGACCCAGGTTTATTTGTGAGGCCCTTCCTAGGAATGTCAGCTCGGAGCTTGCCTTGAAGTCCTTGTGCTGGGTGCTAGCTCCATTGACTTTGGGAATTCCATGAGGGAAAGAGGATTGGCACATTCCTTTCATCCCTTAGATATTTCATTATCTTTTGCCTAAACAACATAGGCAATGATGTGTTTGTGCTGAGATGCAGAAATCTTGGAATGCTGAATTCCACACATTTTATGTGTCTAGGAAGGATCGTAGTGACCTCTACACTTCTGTCACCATTCTGAACAGGAGGGTATTTATTTATCTATGAAACGAGTGTGGAAATTTTAAATTCTGAAGTTAAGCTGCAAATTCTCATCTACAGGTATTATTAAAATTTAATGTCCTGTGATGCTATACTTATGGCATGACTTTTTATTATTTTCATATGGCTGGTGAGAAAATGTGCTTCAACCCTATTTTTGCCTTTTTTCTCTTTATTTTTTTAAATTATCATATAGTAAAATTGACTTTTTTTGTTTGTACAGCTCTATCAATTTTAACCCCTGTTGATTTGTGTAACTCCACAATCAGCAGAACAATGGTATCCCCCAAAACTTGCTTGTGCAGCCTCTTTGTAGTCACATCTTTTTCCCACGCCGAACCCCTGGCAACCACTGATCTGTTCTCTATCACTATAGTTTTGTCTTTTCAAGAACGTCATTTCAATAGAACCGTACAGTATGTAACCTTTCGAGACTGGCTTCTATTGGAAACTCAGCGTTAATGCCTTTGTGATTCATCCAAGTTGCGTGTGTCAGTAGTTCCTTTTCTGTTGTTAGTAGTATTCCATTGTGTGGATGTGCCACACTTGGTTTATCCGTTCATCTGTTGAGGAACACTCAGGTTGTTTCCAGTTTGGGACAATTATGAATAGAGCTGCCATGAATGTTTCTCGAGGATAAATACCCACCAGTGGGAATGCTGGGTCACATTGGAGCAAATCGGTATGCTCTCGGATGAGTTCTTTACCTGACAAAACTATGAGAAGAATTGGATAATTAGATACATACTAATATGAGAATTAGATATATACTGATACATGTTCTAAAAGCCTGGTATTCAATTTAAGTAGTGTTTTGATACATAGACTTGGTGCAGAAGATAAAGTATTTGCATAAGAAATGATTTTGTATCAATACAAGCAGCTTTAGAGAAGCCTGTATTACATTACACATTACACCAATTCAATCCAGATTCTTTGAGAGGTGAATATGATTCTGTTTGTCTGTGTTATCCAAGTATAACAAAGTATAGCTACCCAGGACTTTTCATCAGAATTCCATTTTATGAAACAGTGTCAGTACATTTGAGCCAGTATCTTGTCTAGGATGACATTCCACTCCTTCACCAGCCAGATGTGATAACCTTCACATGCTCTGGGACGGTTTGACCACGCATGACCTCACTTGCGGAGAAGGAAGGGTTAGTGTAGACCCTCTCTATGAACTGGAAAATTAGTTGATCTTGGACATCAGGTTCTTAGGAGTCCAGATTAAAGAGATTATCTATATTTAGAATATGCATTTTACCCACATTGAATTGGAACCAGCTTTCACCCAGTACAGTCTGATAGTTTGAAAAGGCAGAAACTTCATTGTTAGGGTCTGAAGGTAGGGCTTGGTGTATATTCCTTCTAGTCAGCCTTTTTATCTTCATCAACCTCCTGTTAATAGGCTGGCTTTAGTTGTTTTCAGAGTTATTAATTACCCATGATTTCAAGGCTCCTAAGTGCCAGAGGCAGAATTGCAAATCCTACTCCAAAAGGATTCTGTATTTTTATGTTTGGATACCTGCAAAAGTACCCCTCCCCTCCCCTCCCTC
>NW_017731356.1:8630723-8634311 GCF_001890085.2 Hipposideros armiger
CCCTCCCTTCCCTCCCTTCCCTCCCCATCTCTCTGCCTCTGTCTCCTTTTTCTAAATTCTCTGTAGCTCTCGCCTGATACTTGGACTAGTAGCCTGGAAAGACATTAGTGGTAGTCGTGGTGGTGGTAAAGCAGAGATTTTTGCGGCCCTACGATTTTTACCCCACATCATAAATCGAGCCAGTGATCATAGTGAACTTTACAATGAGTCATAGTACACGTAGTCATGTGAATACATGGTATTCACATAGTGCTTATAGACTGTATTCACAATTTTATACTGACAGATATTCTAGTAAAAATAACTTGAATATAGTTTTATATCATTAAATTTTTCCAGTAATTTTTGTAATTCCAGTGATAGTCTTGTTTTAAGCTGGAGAGAAATAGAGTTCAGCGATGAAATCCCAGGGATTGAATGCTGAGAATATGTTTATAGATTATTTGAATAAAAATGTATATTAATATGAACCCTAAATCAAAAGAATTTTGTAATTTGAAGTATGGGCTTATTACCTTTAACACTCAAGCTATGGAGAGAATTCTATTGCTTTGGACAGCTAGTAGCTGTTGAAATAAGGGTAATGAATAAATTCTTTCTTTCTCTTAGTTACAGCCATTGGAAATATGTGAGTTCAGCCAGCAGGAAATAGCTTGCAGCCAGGACCCAAGTATAGGGAGTGTAGTATATGAACATAGACATGCCTCTTCATATATATTGGAAAACTAGCTCCATGGGTCTGAAATTTTGAAAAACCAGCTTTTTAAATTTTGCTAGCATCACATGAAAGAGGGTTGCTGTGTTACTAAGTTATCTGCAGGGCGGTGATAGGTGTCTTAAAATGTAAAGTTAGAGAACCTTTATCTCCTAATGAATATATATATACACACACACAGAAGGTTCCAAAAAAAGTATACACATTTTAAGCAAGGAAAACTGTATTAAAATGTAATACTCAATATACACAGATAACAAAAGATGAATCTGAGTCACGTTTGATTTCTGCAATTACAAGAGGTGCTCAAAGTGGTTACCATTGGTATCCAGACACTTCTGATTACGGAGAACTACTGCTTGAACAACGCTGACCAGTGTCCACTTGTATATATATATTTGGGTATAAAAAAATGTATACAAGTGGCCACTTTTGTCAACATTGCTCAAGCAGTAGTTCGCCATAATCAGAAGTGCCTGGATACCAATGGTAACCACTTTGAGCACCTCTTGTAATTGCAGAAATCAAACGTGACTCAGATTCATCTTTTGTTATCTGTGTATATTGAGTATTACATTTTAATACAGTTTTCCTTGCTTAAAACGTGTATACATGTTTTTTGGAACCCTCTGTGTATATTTTGTGTGTGAGATGAGCCATATATCAAGGGAAGACTTTTGTTCTGCTCATCCTTTCTGTGAGGACAAATCAAAAGTAAAGACACAGTCTATTTTGTTTTAATCTAAATAAGATTGCTCAAAGAAGAGATGAAAGTTGTCCAGTTAATTAGAGAAGAGGTTATATATATTTTTGGATGCATTCTAAGTTCTGGCATGATACATACACATTTTTAAAACTCTTCTCTGAGTCATGTGCATTAACTCTGGAAGTGATTACTCTGCTGCTGGGAGTAAATGGCAGAAATTTCCAGTTTTCTCTGATGGGATGGGCTGGTTGGTAAGCACATGTATAAGTAGAATAGTTACATCATTTCCCCCCAAAAAAACCCTTGTCACACCTTCCCCACCCCTAATAACCCAACAGCCACAATGATGTCGTCTTTTGGAGAATGTAATCTTTTGATACTGGTTTCTTTGGGAAACTTGGCACAATGCCTTTGAGAGCCATCCAAGTTGGGTGTGTCATTTTATGGACGTACCACAATTTGTTTATCCATTCATCTGTTGAAGGATATTTAGTTTGTTTCCAGTTTGAGGAACTTATAAATAGAGCTGCAATAAATATTTGTCTATAGGCTTTTGTAGGAATACAAATTTTCATTTCTCCAGGATAAATACTTAGGGGTGGGATTGCTCCGTCTTATGGTAAGTGTATGTTTTACTTTACAAGAAAGTGCCAAATTACTTTCTAGAGTGGCTGTACCGTTTTGCATTCCACTCAGCAATGTATGAGAGTTCCATTTGGTTTGCATCCTGGTTAGCATTTTTTATGTTAGTCACTCTGATAGGCATGTAGTGATATCTCATTGTGGTGTTAATGTGCATTTCTTCAATGCCTGCTAATGTTGAACGTCTTATTTGTTATTCCTGCATCCTCTTTGGTAAAGAGAATTTTTATCCATTTTTTTAATTAGGTGGCTTGTTTTCATATTGTTGAGTTTGAGAGTTCTTTATATATTCTGGATACATATCCTTTGTCAGATACATAATTTGCAAATATTTTCTCCTGTCTGTAGCTTATCTTTTCATTATCTTAGAGAACAAGAGTCTGGTTTTGCATTTCACTGTTTACCTTTTATGCTTTATTAAAAACAGCTTTATCGAGTTATGACTTATATTCCATAAAACTTGTTTTAAAATATGTGCAATTCAGTGATTTTGTACAAAAATATACATAGTTGTGCAACCCTCACCACAATCCAGTTTTAGCACATTTCACCCAAAAGGTCCCTTGTACTAGTTTGTAGTCAGTCAGCCAGCATTCCTACCCCAGTCCCAGGTAACCACTAATCTGTCTCTATGCTCTTTTTTGGACATTTCATATAAATGGAACCATGCCATGTGTAGACTTAGACTTTTAATCTGGGTTCTTTCTTATAGCATCATGTTTTTAATGCTTTATGGAGATAAACCCATACATACATCATATAATCCACCCATTTGAAGTGTATAATTCCATGGTTTTAGTATATTCACAGAATTCTTCAACCATCAGCACAACCTAATCTTAGAACATTTTCATCACCCCAGAAGAAACCCCATAGCCATTAGCAGTCATTCCATATTCCTCCCCACACCCCAGCCCTAGGCCACCACTAATCTACTTTCTGTCTCTATGGATTTACAAATTCTAGACATTTCAGCTAAATGAAATCACACAATATGTGTTCATTTTGACTAACTTCTTTCACTGGGCATTATTTCTTTCAAGGTTCACTTGTGTTACAGCATGTACTAGGATTTCATTCCTTTTTATTGCAGACTAATTTTGTTTATCCGTCCTTTAATTGATGGACATTTCATTTGTTTCCACTTTGGACTATTATAAATAAAGCTATGAAAGTTCGTGTTCAAGTTTCTGTGTGGATATATGTTTTCATCCTTTTATTTTTAACGCCCTTGTATGATTATATTTGAAGTGAGTTTCTTTTAGATAGCCTATAGTTGGATCATAGTATGTATATGTTCTGACAATCTGCCTTAGAATTGTGTTTAGACTGTTTTCATTTAAGGTAATTATTGATGTGAAGACTTTGGTCTACCATTTTATTTTTTTCTGTTTGTTCTTCTGTTTCCCCTTACCTGCCTTCTCTTGGATTATTAATGTAGTTTTTCAGTATTCCATTTTAATTTATCTGTTGTGTTTTTTGCTGTATCTCTTTGTATACCGTATTTGCCGGCGTATAAGACGAC
>NW_017731356.1:8634461-8719613 GCF_001890085.2 Hipposideros armiger
AGTCTATCTGAAGTGTACCTGGCGTATAAGACGACCCCCCACTTGGAGGCATATTTTTCAGGGCCAAAAAATCGTCTTATACGCCGGCAAATACGGTAGGTTTTTTAGTCATTGCTCTAAAGATTTCAGCACACATATTGCTTTTCACAACCTGTATAGATTCAATATTTAACCACCTCAAGTAAATATGGAAACTTCATCATCATATTATTTTCTTTTTTCCCCCTTTTATGTTATAGTTGTTATATGTTATATCTACATACAGTTAAGAGTCCCTACAGAGGGTGTCCACACTTTGCTTTAAACTATCAAGCATATTTTAAAGAACTGAAGAGGAGAAGAATAGTCTATCCTGTTTACCATTTTTGTTTCTCTTTATTCCTAATGTTCCAGAGTTTTCTTCTGGTATCATTTTTCCTGTCTGAAGAACTTCCTTTAACAATTCTTGTAGATCAGGCCTGCTGGCAATGAGTTCTTCCCTTCAACTGAGATTGCTTTATTTCACCTTCATTTCTGAAGGATATTTTTATGTGTCTATAGAAGTTTGGGTTGATAGTTTTTCTCTCAGCCCTTAAGATAATGTTTTTTCACTTTTTTTAGCCTCCATGGTTTCAGGTGAGAAAGCTGCAGTATTCAAATCACTGTTCCCCTATAAGTATGATCCTGCGCTTTTGTCTGACTCTTCTCTCCCTAAGTGACCTCATCCAGCTCCCTAGTTTTAGATTCCATCTGTATGCCGATGTCTGTAGCCCAGGTTCTTCTCTGAGCTCCTGGTTTATATATCAAGGTGTTTAACTAGATCCCTTAAGTTTACTTGTCTATGGTGGGATTTTTTATTTATACTACTATTGCTTTTAAGTGAATTACATGGCTATCTACCCATTTTACTCAAGCCTGCAATCTGGCAGCCATTTTTTATTCTCTCCCTCTGTCTTCTTATATCCAGGTAATCTGCAAGCCCTATCAATTCCATCTCCAAACCGGATTTTAAAATTCTTTCACTTTTCTTTGTCTTCACCGACACCATTCTATTCTAAGCCAACACGATCTGTTACTGAAGTGCTGCATATTTTCCTGTTTCTAATTTTGTTCCCCATCTAATCCATTTTTTTTTCACCCAGTAGCCACAGTGATCTTTTACAAAATGAAAGTCAGAATAGATGACCTCCCTGCTTAAAAGTGGTCAGTGGATTCCTGTTGTACTTGGAATAGAATCCTGCATCCTTAAGTGCTTGGTCTGGCCGGCCACTGTCTACCTTACTGATACCATCTTTTCATGCCCCTCTTCTGACTTGATCAATTATAGCCACACTCTTCATTTCGTCCACATACCAGGCTCTTTCCTACCTTGGCGTTTTTACAGTTGCTCCATTCTCTCAGTTCAGACCCCTCTTTTGCCTGAGCTTAAGTGTCACCGTCTTTAAAGTAGTGAATTCCCCCCCCCCCAACCTTTTTATCTTTTATGGACTTTATTTTTTGCCTGGCACCTTATCTCCTGCCTAGCAAAGTGCTTTGCACATAGTAGCCACTCGGTATCTGCTGAATGAATGAATCCTAATGGAGATTAAAAGAGCCAGATGCAAAGATATAATATTATTTTAATAATTTAATAAGTGGGGATATTGAAGTGGGTGTTGTGTAGTTATCTTTCTATTTATATATAGTTCCCAAATTTTCTCTAATGAGCCTGTATCGCTTTTATATGAGTAAACTTGAAAACCATTTTAAAAATTACAACATGCCTCACCACTAATAATTTTGTTGTTTAATCTTCTCAGGCTTTCATTTTTCATTTTTTTGTTGATGAGTTTTTCATGCATACTGTTTTATTTCATTCTGTTAAATGTTTAAGAGGTATTAGTAGTTTAGCTAATTAAAAGCATAGAATCACAAAAGAATCTTCATATTTTCTTTATATTATACTTTTGTGTGTGTCTTTTCTTACTTTTCCTAGTTTTTACTGTAGTCTTTTAAATCTCATCCCCACAGAGCTGTTTTGTGCCTTTTTTCTCTGCCTTTAATGACTTTGCCTTTTTCTGAACCTTGCCTAATTTCTACTGTGGGAGTTGGGTAGGATTTTTTCTTTTGCTTTTTTCTTTGAGCTGTATGACTGCAGCCAAGCTGTATTTAATGTAAGGGTGCTTCTGAAGGTCCTATCATTATTGTAACTATTCTTACCCACAAATTATAAATAGAAATGTAATTATTGCCTATACTTGGCTTTGGAGAGAAATGTTGAACTATTGAGGATATTTTTTGTCAGGTCAGGGTGGGGGGAGCCTTATTCAGGTTGTTCTGTACAGTGCCATTCAGAGGGAGATCAGCATGCTTTAGCAAAAAGTATATGTTGATTTGTGTTTGTGTATGTAAATTCATAGCATAACTGGAGATGTCTGGTTGTCTAAATAGGAGTCAAACAGAAACAGCACCGATTAGCTCTCCAAACTCATGAACAAACTGTTTAAATTTATATAGACATTTTCACATTCATAATCCATGATAAAAAAAATTCTCACAGTTTATTCTAAACTGTCCTCATTTAAGAGTATGGCGGTTGACATGAAATATGCAGCTGTACACAGGAAGAGAACTATTCTGTTTACTACAATGGAGTGCTCTTACAGGTACATGTAAAATGAGGAAAGCAAAGGGCGTAGAGTGTGAAATGTCCTAGTGTCTAAGAAGGGGAGGGGGTGAAAAGGTGTGTGTCCATTTATATTAAAACAGTGTAAAACTACAGCATGCACATTTAGGTGACCTCTAAGGAAGGAATGAATAGGGTAGAGGGGCGTATGCTTCATTCTATAGATTCACCTTTGGAACCATGTAAATATTTTATGTAATAACAGAATTTTAAAAGCAAAGCTTAGGGCCAGCCGAGTGGCTCAGTTGGTTAAGAACTCGCTTAAAAGTGCAAGCTCTGAGCAACAGCAGTTGGATGCCCGGCCCGAGCTGAACTGCCAACAGGTGGCAGGATGGTTCAGCTAAAAAAAGAAAAAAAAGGAAAGCTTAAAAATGGAAAATAAAATAAAACAAATTAACTTAAGTGTATATCCTAGTGGCAGCAGTTCTCAAAGTTTGATTTTGTTCACAAAGCCCTGTGTTGACATTTGCACTGATAGTGCCAAAGCATGTTAACATGGGTTCCTTGTTATTTTAAAATTATAAATATTGTTAAAATTTCTCACTTTTAAATATTGTAAGTAATGATAGATATAACCCACAGAACAGGTCTTTGGAGACCTCAATACTTTTTATTTAATACTTTTTAAATTTTTATTGTAAAGTATACACAACAATTTTCATTTTAAACTATTCTTAAATAGCTTTGTGTACAGTTTAGTAGCCTTGAATATATTCACAATGTTGTGTAACCATCCATTTGCTGAACTAGATTTTCAGAACCAGAACAAATTCTAGATATTTCATATCTAGTGGAATCGTACAATATTTGTCTTTCTGTGTCTGGCTTATTTCACTTAGCATAATGTTCTCAAAGCCCTTCTATGTTGCAGCATGTATCAACATTTTTTCCTCTTTATGGTTGAATGATATTCCATTGTATGTAGTAATCTGTACCACATTTTGTTTATTCATCCCCTCTTTACTCCTGGTTCCAATATAGGAGCATTTGAAAATGTACTTATTAATTATTGGTAATTTTAATAGCAGATTTACTGATGACATAGTAAACCATATGGCATAGAATATAGATGTGTATTGAACATGGATTATGGAGTTCCTTTCCCGTATATTTTGTATAATCTGGAGGAGAAAAAAATTGAACTGGTATTTGAAATTCTGAGTCATTAACTGAGGTAACCATTAATCATTTAACTCTTGATTTCCCCATAATGTTGACAGTACTGGCTTTATAAAGGTTAATTTCATTGAAAGTGTAAGCTTTGTTATTGTAAATGATTAATAATTACCTACATCAAAGTCATTCTTCCTTTAAGGTTACATTGTAATTTTGTTTCAGCTTTATTTAAGGCTGTTTCAATCCTGCTGTCCTGTAAGTGTACCCTGTTACCTTTATTGACCTGGAACCTAGCACAGTGGCTGGTACACGCAGGTGCTTAATGAATGTTTATGGAATCAATGAATGTTCCTTGCTGTACAGTTTCATTCTTGTATTATTTTTGTAGATTATCACGAAAGCCATCCGTCATTTGTAGGTTACTATTTTAATTCTCATAAAATACTCTCTCATTTTCAGGTTCTTAAATTTCTTTAACTTTGTGCCTATAAACAAATATTAGGCTTTGGCTTTTAAAAGTTTTAACACTCAAAACCTTTCAATACTATCATGCCATGTTTTTAACCTTTATTAAGCTATAGAGCCAAACTGTTAGCGAAGGCAGTCATTTCCTCCTGGCTTCTGTGCTTGTGAATCAGATTGTGACTATTTCTTTGACTTTGGATTTGTGGTTTCTCAAACTATTTTAAGTGATGCAAAAGATGAGTCTCGTTAGGCGTTTCCTCTATTTTAAAAGTGCCGTGTCTTATTGTAAACAGGTTTTCTCCGAGGACATTTTTCTCTGCAGTCTCATTTTTCTCTGCATCCACTTAGGAATGAAATCCCATCTACAAGTATGTATGCTGGTCCCCACATATTTTACTTGTTACCCATACGTGTGTTGGTTTTTATTTATTCGTTTTTTCACAATATTCCTAGAGGTTTTGATGTAACTCCCTACTGACTCATTCTTTGCTGATTACCACACATTTTCCTTTAGGGTGCCCTCCACCCACTTTGGGGCTTGTAAATTCTTAGCCTCCTATTGGTTCCCTCTGGCCACTGAGCACATGAGTCAGTGTCACATGCCTGTGATATTGCTTGTCAGAGAGTGGAATTCTAAGACTTTCTCTTTACTTAGAGCAGTTTAACTTTGTGCTCCTGAGCAGAGGAATGGTTCTTGGGACAGTTGTTCTTCCCCCTAATAGTTATGGCAGAGATCAGGACACGTCACTTCGCCGCCTGTGCGGGGAGGCCTCCGAAGCTGCTCTACCCAACTTGGCAGGTATGATACAGAGGGGATAGTTTGGGGAGGGCAGGTAATCACAGTAATCAAGTGTGCATGGCGATTTCCAAAAATTAGTCTTCTCAACCATTGTTATCCTCTTTGTTCTTGGCCAGTGAAGTTTCATGTGTTCTTTTTTTTTCTCTCTCTCGTATTTTACAGTACTTGCTGAAAAAAAGAATAAATGAGTCGTATGTAATATTTTGTGGTATTACGATACATATGGCTTGATATGGAGAACTTAAGCTATCTTATTTTGAGAACTGTTGAATGGTTTATCCAGCCACTTTACATAGTTTTTAAAAGAGGTATTAAAAAGTATTAGCTGCTTAGAGAATACACAGTCAGGTAAAGTGGAATTCTGGCAAGATAAGTGTTTATAAAATACATTGGAAATGCCTAAGCTAAAAATTTTGTATAATTTTTCCAATTGCTACCTACAGATTTCTAATTAAAGTGAGAAAAGTTATTGAATGACTAATTGGTGAAAAGTGTTCTTAATAAAATTAAGCATTAAATTTAGGAATTATCTATGGATTTGAGTTTGAGTCTTATTCTGGATTTTAACGTGTTTCACCCTAATAATTCACTCTGTACAAGCTGCTATTCCTGTGTTTAGCCTTCTGTTTATTGCATACAGCTAGTGTATCAGTAGGAAAAAAAGGAATAAAACTACCTTTTCTTAATAGTCATAATGTGTTTCTGCTACGTGGGTCCTGTATTCCTTCCATAAGTGAAATTCAGTCTGCTGTTGTCAAGTCTGTGATGTGCTTCTGTAACAATGATAAATGAAAGGTCAGCTCACTCTGTAAGGTAGTGTATAGTAGTCATGTCACATTGTTCAAAAGAAAACATTCCCAGCTGACATGTGCATTTGGGCAGGCACAGCGCGTCTGAATCAGTCCGATGTTTCTGTTCTAAACGGATGAGGGAGGCGGTGTAGACTAGACCCACTGGGTAACATTAGGACTTTTTCTTGCTCTTCCTGTAGGATTTGTTTGTCTTCGTATTTTTTGCCTTGTTGCTTAGCTTGGCCTCCCATTTAGTTCTTTAACTCTATGATTTCATACACGTTCATTCGTGGCCTCAGAAAACTGTTAGGATGTTTTTTTGTCTTTGAAAATTTTCCGCTCTGTTTCGTGCTAGGGGGTAGGATGGCGTTTTTGTGGATATCCTGTGCAGACGGATTATACAGGAAGTTGACCCTCAGTTCTATGAGAACAAAAGAGTTAGTGGAAAGAAAAGGAAGGAAGGAAATAAGATCTTTTGACTGGACCAAAAAGATCATAAAACCAGGGATGGGAAGAAGGGGAGTGGGGAATAGACGATTATTCTCCGAGTTGTGATTCTTTTAGTACTTTGGCCTCAAACCTACACTTTTATCCTGTATTTATTATTTTGTATATTTGAGAAATGTACAGTATTGTTTGGTCTGAATATATCTTTTAAGTTTATATAAAATTATGCCCTAGGTCACATTCTCTTTTCTCCTTTTATCAGACAACATGGTTTTTAAGAAGCTGACTTGCTTTTAACAATCCTCCTGTGAGCTTGATGGCGTTCCTCTTCAGTACAGATGAACTAAATGTCACAGATATGTCCTTGCACACTGACAGTCTGTCACTCTACTGTCACCAGTGCAGACTTACTGCTCATCCAATTTAAAGGCTTTCTCTTCTCGGAAACCTTTTCTGACTCCAGAAAAGTTTCTATTCTATTCTGTCCTCTGGGAGTGTAGCCGTCTGTGCGATTCATTTAGTAAACAAGTGTTTTTTGAGAGCCTCATATACATGCATTTTGGGTGCTTGGAATTTATCAGTGAAGAAAGCAGAAACCCCTGCCCTCATAAAACTGATATTCTAGTTGGGGGAGTTCAATTAATATACATGACTATAATAAATAAGTAAATTATATATTTTGTGCTGTTGAGAACTATGGAAGGAAATAAATTGGGAAAGGGGACATGGGGGATGTGGGAGTGTTGTCAGGAATAGATGTATTTTAAAATAGGACAGAGAATGCCGTCCGGAGAGGGTAACATCTGAGTGACGCGTCATAGGGATCTCTTGGGGAAGAATGTTTGTGGCAGATGGTAAAGCCAGGACAAAGGCCCTGAGGCAGGAGTGTACCTGCCTTGTTGAAGTAACCACAGGAGGGCCAGTGGTCAGATGAGATAAACTGGGGGAGGCGGGTGAGAAGATGAATTGGGCAGGGCAAGTTGTAAATGGCCATGTGGACCTTTGTAGGGACTTTAGATTTTACTCTAAGATATGGGTAGGTGGCCATCTGAGAGTTGTGAACAGAGGAGTAACAATCTGACTTATGCTTTAGAAACTGGCTGGTGTGTTGAGAATAGACAGAGCAGGGATAGAAGCGTGGAGATCAGGAACCTAGTGAGATAGTGTATTGGGTTGTCAGAAAAGTCATCACACATTTTTGCAACGAAAAACAGAAAATACGTCATGACTTTTCCGACAGCCCAATAGGTGAGAGATGATGGTGGTGACAGGGCGGGAGTAGTGAGGGGAGTGAGAAATGAGTAGATTCTGGATATATTTTTGAAGGAAGTGCCAATAGGATTTCCTGATGGATTGGTTGTAGTGTGTGAGAGCAAAAAAGAAGTCATGAATGATTCCAAGGATTTTTGGTTTTCGCTCCTAGCTTGATTGATATAATTGACATATAAGATTATGTAAGTTTAGGTTTACAGTGTGTTGTTTTGATACACTTGTATATTGCAAAATAATTACCACCATAGGCTTAGCTGAGACGTGCACCACATCACATAATTGCCATTTCTTTCTTTCTTTTTTTTTTTTTTTGTGGTGAGAACATTCAAGATCTACTCTCTTAGTAACTTTCAGATGTCTAATACATATTGTTAACTGTAGTCACCATTCTGTGCATTAGATCCCCAGAGCTTACTCATCTTATAGCTGGAAGTTTGTACTCAGACTTGCAAAGTTTTTGGCCTGAGCAACTAAAAAGATGGAGTTGCCATTGGCTGTGATGGGCATTCTGTGGGGTAAGCAGATTTTGGGGAAAGGAATGGAGAGTAGTGTTTTTATAGTAAGTCCAAATGGTGGTTTATAATCTTTATATTCTGAAGCCCAGCGTTGATGCCTAGTGTATAGTAAATGTTCACTAAAATTATTCATGTTATAAACTTGAAATTTTGATACACTGGGTTTTACAAAGTAAGGTGTAAATATATGGCATTTGCTGTTTTGGGCCCTTTAGGGTTTAAGAGTTGGTTTCAGTGTCTGCTTGATTACTCTTTCTAACTAGACTATTGATAGTACAAAAGTGTTACCCTAGATTTTTGTTCCTCGTATAATTTCAAACAAGGGAACTTGTATTTAAAAAGAAGGAAATGTACTTGAACTGTTTGATAATCATTAAACAATAATAATCACAAAACACTGTAATGTGTTATCACCATCACTGGCAAGAAACATCAGTGTGGATCATGTTATATTTACTATAGAACCTAATAAAGATGAATAATCTCTCTGCTTCTTTTGGCAATTCTTTTCATGTTGATAAGAGATTGATATTTCATAGCCCAATGGAAATTCTGCTAGAGTAGATGATTTTTCATTAGAATAAAAACATAGTACATGTGGCCAGTTTAAAGGATAGTTCATATAATATGGTGTTTTGTTTTTTTGGTTATCCTAATTGGTTATCTTAGTTTATGATACAGCTGTTCCCATTTACCTTAACTGCCTTTCAACAAGGAGCAACACACCTGTTTCATATTAACTCATCAGGACATTTGGGCGTATCTTTAGATTTGTTGTAATTTTTTTTTAAGGTTTTATTGGGGAATTGGGGAAGGGGAACAGCCACGTTGTTGTCCTTCAATCTTAGTTGTGGAGGGCGCAGCTAGTTCAGCTCCAAGTCCAGTCGCCATCCGGCTGCCTGTTGACAGCTCGCGGTTGCTCAGCTCAAGGTGTCTGTGTTCAATCTTAGTTGTGGGGGGCGTAGCCCATCATCCCATGCAGGAGTCCAACCAGCAACCTTGTTAGGAGCACATGCTCTCACCAGCTGAGCTATCCTGCCACCTGTTGGCAGCTCAGCTTGGGCGCAGCTCACTGGCCCATGTAGAAATCGAACTGGTGACCCTGTACTCAGAGCTCACGCTCTTAACCAACTGAGCCACTTGGCCAGCCCTGTTGTAGTATTCTTAATGTAAAACAAAATTTAATTAGCTGTGGAATTTTAAAGATATATTCCTTTTAAGAGGAGGAAGGAACGCAATGAAGTGAAATAAACTCTGGCTGTTAGGAGAATTACAGATCCAGCCTACAACAGGAATTTCTCTCTATTTCATGTACCTAGTTATAAAGACATTTTTAAAACATTGGTTAGTGCTATTTTAAGGTAAAATATTGGTCTTTCGGAAAAGGCATGATGCATTTTTGCAATGAAAAACAGAAAAAATACGTCAGACTTTTCCAACAACCCAATACATCTCATTGTTTCCTGTCACTTACTTTTTTGTGTTGTTTGGTCATTCGTTCAGTCAACAGTTATTGAACACATATTATGTAACTCTTACTAGAAAATAGATACTGTTCTTATGCCAAAGAGCACTTTGGAAAACAAACATGAATTGAGGAGATTATAAAGATAGAGGGTATTCCATGCTTCTGAGAGCACACGTGAGGCTTCCCAGGAGAGGTTCTATCGGAGCTGAGTGTTATAAAGTAAGTACAAGTCAGCCAGTCCAGAAAAGGTGGGATGAGATCGCATTCCAGGTAGACAGGACAGTGGGAACCAAGGCAGGAAGTAGGAAGAAGCATCCCGGCGTGTGTTAATGTTTAAAATTTGAGGTGTGGCATGGGGAGAGGTGAAGCTGGAGAACTAGGCAAGCTGATCCCCAAGCCCTTGCCGGCCGTGTTAAAGAGACTTTAGCCTTATGGTGAACTCTGGGAGAACCCGAAGAAGAGTGACGTGGTCCAATTTTTGTTTTGAATAGATCACTTTGCCAGCTGTGTGGAGGATGGATTTGAGGGAGACAAGACTGGAGGCAGTAGTCCAGGTGAGAGACGATGGGGACCTGAACTAAGGCATTGCAGTGGAGATGGAGTGGATTTGGAAGGAAATGAAACCACAGATTAAAGGGTTTTCCTCCTTCAAATATGATCACACTGATTTTAAATTAAAAATGAGTGGAGGGGAGAGGGAGAGAGAGACATCATAGAAAAGTGTTCTATTACATAGGCAGTTAGTCACCTGTAGCTGCTAAAAACAGTTCCAGTGATCAAGAACATCACGACTGGGAGACCCGTGCATTTTTTGTATAACTGACCTGGGCTGTAAGAAGCAGGTGATCTGGAATTACGGTACAAGGATCACCTGTGTGTGTGGTATGACTCAATTTAGGAAGAAACCAGGTCCGACAAAGCTTCAGCCATTACACCCGCTAGAAACTCAATAAATGTCCATTGTTGATGATGTTGTCTAGAGCCTTCAATTAAGTATTGATGTTTTATGAAAATGTGCCACCTAGGAAAAGAAAACAGGGTAAATTTTTTTTTTCATTAAAACAATTGCATTATTATGAACACTGCATGGTAACACAAAGGTATTTTGGAGTGCCAAGAATGTTTGGTATTAAACCAAAACATTTTTCTGTTTAACAGATAATTTTAAGATTTTTTTTCCTAGAAGCACTATTTTTACATATAATTGGAGGGTCTGGATTTATACAATATGTACATATTTCTTAAGATCTGTTAGCTTTTCCACAATTTGTTTTATATGGAGAGAGTAAGGGAAGGAGGGTAGTTTGGGAGGATTTATAATAACTGTTCCTTCTTAAAACCACCGGCACCAAAACAAAATATCCTGTATGTTTTATAAAACAAATTGCCATTTCTTTTTGAGATTTCTTTTTTTCATTTTAAGAAAACTGCTTTTCCTGTTATTTCAGATTTTTGGTGAATGCATATAAATCACAGGTAAACACTCATTTCGTGTTCTTTTCTCTGACTGTTTTGCTCTATTTTCAACAAGTAGACTTCTCTCATATTTAGGAGGCAGTGCCATTTGCTCGTCCGTCAATTCCACAACTATGTTCTACCCTGGAGCTGTCAGCCTGTGTCAGCGTCTGTCAGATATATGCCAGCAGCTAAAGTATCATGTTATGTACTGAACTCGAATGAATTTCCAACTGTTGAATTTACTGTGAATTCCTTTCTCTTTGTATGTCTTTCAGAAGCCTTGCACCGCCCCTACGGTTGTGAGGTTGAACCCCAGGCACTGAACGAAGCCATCAGGTGGAGCTCCAAGGAGAACTTGCTGGGAGCCACTGAGAGCGATCCCAATCTCTTTGTTGCACTTTATGATTTTGTAGCAAGTGGTGATAACACGCTCAGCATCACTAAAGGTGAGCTTCTGTGTGAAATCCTCCTCTCACTTGGCGGTTTTCATTCGTGGTTAGAAAATAAAGGGGTCTGTGTTAGATTCTGCCTCTAAAATGAGCTAGGTGATTTGGGCCCAGAAACTTTCGTTCATAATTGTCTTAAAAAAAAAAATCAGTGCATGGGATAATGTCACTTTGTCTCTTTATAGACCTGTTAAGGAGAAAATGAGATAAAGTATTTTAGAAAAACACCACACAGCATGTACAGAAACTTCCCTCCTTCTCAGAATTCTGTACCATGTGTAATATCAGCACTCACCTGCCACACAGGTGAGGTTTACTAGACATCTCTCCTCACTGGCCGTGGCTGAGGTGAGTCATGTTGCCAGACCCCAGTGCTGCTCAATGTTGTCCATGACTGACCACCTGTCTGAGAACTGTTTGTTCCCAATTTGCAAGGAGATTAAGAACTTGCACCCAAAATGTAAACCAACTACACATTTCTAAGTACATTATTAATTATTTAGTTCAGCTGACATTGTCTTTTTCTGGAGCAAGACTTTGGGCGTGAAGAAAGGAGTCCAGCGATTCACAACCTGGCACAAGCGTCTTATTTGCTGCGGACCCGCTTTGAGTAGCACTGGCCTAGATAACCTCATCTCTCACTTGTGTTAATACGGATCAGTAAAAGGGATAGTAGGAGGGGTTTCTATTGTAGTAATTCTCTCAGATTAGTCATTTATTTCAGTAGTAAATTCTTACAAAAGGGAACACTAAGAACATGACCAAGTAAAGTCATCCAGCATTGGGTTTTTGAACAAGGACAGAAAATATGGAGCTTTTATGGGAAAGAAATAGTATGGGGCGTTGACATTGTGTACATGAATTGGACTGCTAATTTGCCTAAGCTGGTTCTTGTCGTTTGAACCTATAAAAGCCTCCTACTGGGAAAAAAATATATTTCAGGATAATTTTTAAATGAAATTGTGACTTAAATGATTATTTGTCAAATATAACGCCTTTTATTTGTAGGGCTCAGAATGAGGTATTAAATGGGAGTGGATATACTAAATTAAGAAGCTACGCCTCCCTCCACTCAAGGATGTTACCCTTAAATAAAGTTTTTACATACATCAATTTTTAAAATCCAGCCAGATTCATCAAAAGCAGAAATCCTTAAAACTGAGTTTCTCAAACTGGATTATAGATACGTCCCAGCGCGGATGTGATGGCACATGTGTATGTGCCAGAGGTTTCAAAGACACAGGGAAAGTAAAGTGCATGATTTCCTAGTGTCAGTTTACTACTTCAGGGTTTTGGGCAGTTTTGGGGGTGGGATGGTGATGGTATTTGTATATGTGTGTGGGGGTCGTTCATGCACTGAAGTGTATTTTTACATAAAGTTTTAGGATAAAGCAAAGGACTTCAGAGAAATTTTTCTTTTGCGGTAGCCTCTTTGGGCTACAATACATTCTTTCACCTTTACTGATACATCAATGGAGAAGTTGGTAAGAGATGACTCAGAACATTCTTTCCTAGGTACAATTTGCATGGCAATAGTTTCCAGGAGAGCTCAGTCACCAAGAAAACATTGATAAAGTCTGACTATTCCTCAGTTACAGCAATCACCACTGTGCAGCTCAGGGAGTGGCCAACAGTGATTTCTTCTTGAAACCCATGAAATGCCAGAGTTTCACGTCAGGATCTTATTAATATAAAATGATGTCATGCTAAAGCTATTTTAGCATCTTAAAGACAAGAAAATATATTTTAAAAATAAAATCACAATACGTACTTTAGCTCCTTTTTTCTTTGAAGATAACATTTTGCTTGAATTAAAAAACAAAAGCCTCCCAGGATTCCTGTGCCGTAGAGGCCAACATTTATATCCCTACCAGTCCATACCCCGTCAGCGTCTGTGGTTCTCAAAACTTCCAGGGCACGATTCTTCTCCTAACTGCCAGAAAGAGAAGAAAACAGATAAACAAAAACCTAGGGTGTTTGACTGTATCCTAATTGGGATGACCTGTCACTACCAGTTCTTTATGAGAAAGCAATAATAATATAACTAGTCAACTGTTAGTCTTTCCTTCTTCCGGTTCTTGTGGAGTAAAAGAGAACAGCTACAGAAGAACTCACTTTCATTTGTTTTTCTAGCAGCACTAAGATTTGTTCCCTGCAAATGTGTTTGGGGAGTATTGACACATTTGTGCATTTCCAGCACACCACCACCCACACTCCTGTATGTATATTTTATATACATATATGTGCGTGTGTGTGTGTGTAGATACATAGGTAAATAGATAAAATGTGTGTGACAGCATACTCTTGTGCTTTTACTCATTGAATGTCTCATATCCAGGTGTCTTAGGTAAGATAGCCGAGGCTAATAGGAAGTTATCTCATGGTCAGCATTTGTATAGGCCGCTGAAAAAAGTTGGATGGCTGCCAGGATAATGACTTCGTTTTTCCTCAGTAGCCTTGGTCTGATAACTACTGGGCCATGTGCTTTTGATTGAGTTGGCTTTTTTCTGCTTTCCGACACTGAGAAGGGGGTGTGAATTCTAGGGGAAGGCTTGCATCCATCTCTCTGGGACAGTGGCCTAAGGCTTTAAAACGATTCTTGAGGTTATTAGTTATCACTGATGACACCCCTTTTGCCTTCCCTGTTTTGTCTGTGCTGCCAGCATGGGGCAAGGTGGACATTGGCGGAGTTTAAATTGATGTTCACAACTTTAATGGATGCCGTTAAGGACACTGAGGTGGAGCGAAGATATTCTGAGTAATCTGAGTTTTGGGTGCCAGCCTTGGACTCAGCCTCCCTCCTACACATTCATTTTAGAGGAATGGATGGGAGTGATTCATTCTTCATGAGGCATGGGAGGGAAACTACAACTGTTTCAAACCTGAGCCCTGGAAAGCACTGCTCACCCCCAACCCCCAAAAAAGTTTTTGTTTCTGGAAACATTGCTGCAAGCTCTGCGGCCTGTGCTTTTGTTTTGGTTTATTTTGTTTTTGTTTTGTTCACATTGATGGTTTCATTGCCTTGGTGCCAAGTGAAATTTAGAAGTTATGTCGTATTTCACATGACTTATCCCTAATCCTTAATTGTTTGTTAGTATTGAACCGTATATAAGATACATTCCTTGACCAACTGTTTTGGGGGGGAAAATGACTTTTCTTTTGAAGAGTGAGACTCACCATGTCATTCTACAGCCATTTAGTAACCTTTCTATCTTGTATTCCACCTCACTGCCATCCATGCAGTTTCCTGAAGACATTTTTTAGTGATGTAAAAACTTGCAAAACCAGTAGTAAATGCCAGAAAGCCATTTCTAACTATGCTTCTTTTGTTTAAGCTACAAGCTAAAGAGATCATGAGAATATGATGAACAGCCAAATTTGTTTTCATCATTTAAAAAAATTTTTTTGGCCTAAAAGTTCCTGATTCCTTTTTCAGTGAGTTTAAAGTTTAACAATAGACTGGGACAAAGTTTTAACACCTTGTCTTTCATCCTGTGACGGCCTCATGGCTAGGTGAAAAGCTGCGAGTCCTGGGTTACAACCAGAATGGGGAGTGGAGTGAAGTTCGCTCTAAGAACGGCCAGGGCTGGGTGCCCAGCAACTACATCACCCCCGTGAACAGTCTGGAGAAACACTCCTGGTACCATGGACCTGTGTCCCGCAGCGCGGCCGAGTATCTGCTCAGCAGTTTAATCAACGGCAGTTTCCTGGTGCGAGAAAGTGAGAGCAGCCCTGGGCAGCTCTCCATCTCGCTCAGGTACGAGGGGCGTGTGTATCACTACAGGATCAATACCACCGCCGATGGCAAGGTGAGACCCGCCACCGCCTCTGGCTGTGGGGTAGAGTTAGAAACTATACTCAGATTCCTGTGACTTGAAATAAAGCAGTCACTGGTGTGAGTTTGGGCTGTTTGGCATGGGGAGAGCTTGTTCTTTTCCAAAGAATCTGGTAATGGACATTTAAAACAGTATTAATAGTTTAATGATGACCTAGGTGTGAAGGTGAAGAGTGAAGAAGTTGCTGGATACGGTAGCTGTTCTGATAATCATAGACATCCAATACCTTGTATATACTGTGTAGAATTTATAAATTAAACCTTATATCTTTGAAAAATACAATAATCTCTACTAAAAGGTTTACAAAGTAAGAGTTTAGGCTTCTGAGATGGGTATTGATTATAAATATAAACAGGCAAACGAATCATTTAGCCGTTTATGTGTTGGAAAGACCAACCATTTTAGAATGGCACCTGTAAACTGTAAAGCATAAGCTTATGCCACTTACTCTGTTGAATAGTAAACTTAGCCAGAATCACTTCTTCCATTCTTCCCTCTGTGTGAGGTGCTCAGTAGGGAGAGAGCACAGGTTTTGGAGCAAGGGGACCTGGTATGCTGTGTCACCCCACCATTGACTTATTAACTTTGTGACCTTACGTCAGCCTCAGTTTCCCATCCCACTCTGTTGGAATGTTGTGAAGACTAAATGAAGTAAATTCCATAAAACATAATGGCTGATACAGAATAGGAAATAAGTAAGTTATTTTCTGTCTCTTTTTTACCACCTTACAGAGATACTGTCTCTTGACAAAACCAAATAGGATCAGATAATAATAATGTAAGAGAGACCCAGCGACTGTACTTGTGGTTATATACCCAACAGAAATGAGTGCATATGTGTACAGAATGCATGCACAAGAATGTTCGTAGCAGCACTAGTTGTAATAGCCAAAGACTAGGAACACCCACTGTCTACCAATAGTAGAATGAATTAATAAATTGTGGTATGTTCGTAAAATGGAATCTCATACAACAAGGCGAACATAGTAGTACTGCACACGCCATCAGGAAAACCTGTGGCCCTCCAGCTGCCTGCTCTTGTATGTAAATAGAACTTGATTGGAATACAGCCACACCCATTGGTTTATGTATTGTCTATGGCTGCTTTCTCATAATTATAGCACATTTGAGTAGTTGCGACAAAGATGCTATGACCACAAGCCTAAAATATTTACTATCTGGCCCTCTACAGAAAAGTTCGCTGCTGCCCATCGTAGGTGAATCTTACCCAGGTAAAGCTGAGTGGAAGGGATCAGTGATGGCCGGGGAACGGGGTGGAGGGCAGTGGGAGTGACCGCTAACGGGCATGGGTGATGGACACGCTCTAGAGTTCGGTAGTGGTGGTTGGACAGCCTTGTGCATATACTAACGCCCCTGAATGTACCCTTGAAAATGGCGAATTTTATGGTATGTAAATTATAACACAATAAAAAAAAGTTGATTGAAAGAAAGCAGACACAAAACAACACATATTGTATGATTCTAAGGTGCTAGAAGTCAGCAGAGTGGTTAATAGCTGGGAGGGTGCAAGGAAAGCTTCGGGGTGCTGGTGATGTTATAATTCTCGGTGTGGGAGATGTTAACGGGTGAGTTCATTTTGTAAAAATCAGCAATTCTCCACTTACTAATTATATACTTGTCTGTGTACAAGTTTTGTTTTGTTTTGTTTTATAAGCTGCCTTGGGAGATTAAGGCCAAAGACTATCTTACTTGACATTTCTTATTGCCTATCACAGATTACTATTTTGTTAGCAACTCACTGAAATTAAATTGTGGCTCTTTTTTTAATGTCCTAGACACCCGAAGCACATCCTAATTAAATAAAAATTATATATTTGCATACTTTCTCTACCAAAAAAAAATGAAATCAGTGGTTTTCAAATTACGTTCTGTGCAAGACTCTGAGGGAGCGTTTCATAAATACTTTTACAGGAGGCCAAGTTTCCTCTTGCAGACTTGGATCACACCATCTCTTCCTTTATCTGTCTAATATATTTGGGTTCCATAGTCTTCATGCTTGAAAATATTTGAAGACCAGTGACCTTGATGATCCAGAGAAATATCTTGGAAGTTGTTTTTCCCAAGCCTACAGCTAACTTAGGAAGCATAGGAGTGGCTTAAATAAGATTAAACTGACGTTCTGTGTTTTTCCTTGCCATCATTATTTAATTCTTTCATTTACCTGGTAAGATAACCTCCTAGGCTCTTATCTTCAGACCAGGGAAATAACGGGCTTTTAAAAAGTTTCTGATCTCTTTTCAAGTCGATTTAGCTTTCCTTCTCTCCTCACCAGGTGTATGTAACTGCCGAGAGTCGCTTTAGCACCTTGGCAGAGCTGGTTCACCATCACTCCACGGTGGCTGATGGGCTGGTGACCACGTTACATTACCCTGCACCCAAGTGTAACAAGCCTACAGTTTACGGTGTGTCCCCCATCCATGACAAATGGGAAATGGAACGGACAGATATTACCATGAAGCACAAGCTCGGGGGTGGTCAGTATGGAGAGGTCTACGTTGGCGTCTGGAAGAAATACAGCCTGACGGTCGCTGTGAAAACGTTGAAGGTGGGTTTCTGAGAATTACAGTTTTCAGGCATCTCTTTCCTTTGTGCTGAATCACTTGGGAATGTGAGCATGCCCTTCTTTAACTTGGGAACACATTCCACCCACTGGTGCCGAGCACATCAGCATGTTGTGATCAGCGCTCGTGCCGCCGCCGAGAATGCCGAGGCAGGCTGCTCGCTGCAGTGACTCGAAACCCACATGTGGGGACGGCTTGTCTCTGCAGGCTGGGGATGTAGGTCTAGTGGGTGGTTAGAAGCAAATTACATCTTACAAAAGCAAACCGGGCCTCCTTACAACGACCCCTGCTGGACAGAACACACGCTCTCGCTCCCCCACACACACACACCTCTGGTTCTGCCCTTCAGCTCCATGCCTCTTGCTCCCCCCGTTCCCATGAGAATGGATCACTTCTTGTTTTTAATATTCACAGAAATCTTTTTTCCTGGTGGCACGCCCTCTTTTAAGCATCCTCGTCTCAGATGACAGGGTTGTCACACATCGTGTTCTCTGGAGATTCTCTATGTGTCTCAGTAGCTCTGCTGTATCACTAGGAAGGGCTGCTCTTGTGCTCTGAGTCGCGGTCAGAGCTTTCTAGCGAGTAGTTACTAAGCATATTGTGAGTGTGAAACTGCAAGGCCTTGCAAACATGCATTGCTCCTTAAGGAATTTGTCAGGGAGACAGACATGTGAACAGTGAGCTGCTCTGTCTCCTCTTTCAAAGGCTGAGCTGTCCAGAGGAGTAAACTCCCCAAGGACTGAGTTACCCTCTGAGTCTCCCAGTGTCAGCTGCGGCAGGACATAACTGCTGAAGTTTGCTCACCCTGCTCATTTTCACTCATTTCAAATATTGGGTAAATTCACATCTTTCTTTGTAAATGGACTTCTGTATAGCATGTTAGGTTATGATAAGATTTCTTGAAGTAATATGCAAAAATATTCAAAAGATGCCCCCTTTGAAAGCTGAAGTTTTAGGATTGTGAGTTGACTCAAATGATTAAGACGGGGGTTTGTCCCTTTCCTCTCTTTCTGTCTTACCTGTCGCCCTTTCTAGGAAGATACCATGGAGGTGGAGGAGTTCCTGAAGGAAGCGGCAGTGATGAAGGAAATCAAGCACCCTAATCTGGTGCAGCTGTTAGGTGAGGACGCGTGCCTGGACGAGCCACAGGTTTCCTCAGAGATGCTTGTCCCCAAACCCCGTTATCTCCAACCCCTTTTTTTGAATCACTGTGGTAGAAGCTCCACGGTGACTTATCTTTCCATAATGGTTGTCATTTTAAACAGCAGGCTCTGTGTTAAAAGTTGCCCATGAAACAATGGCCTGGATTGATGGCAATGTATAGAATGTGGTAGTCGCCCCTGGTTCAAAGTTCAGAGTCACTCAAAATGATTCCCAACCAGAAACTCGCAAATCCATTTCACAAAACAAAGAGACGTTAAACAAAGGACTATTGAAAAGAAGCAGATTAAAAATTGTGACCACACCCATCGGTTCACCTTTACCAGCAGGAAGTGCTGGGCTCTGAAAGATGGGTTGCTCACCTCACCTGTTCAGGTCACAAAGAAGCCTGTGTCTGCACCCTTTGCCGTTTTTAAAACAGGGCCACTTTCTTCGGGTGCTTAAAGGAGAGTCTTGTTCTTTACAAGGAACCTGTCATGGACCTGTGAAACTTTTGACTTTGGAAACAGTTATAATCTTTACAAAGCATTGCAGGCTGGGCTCACATAATCTTCAGCACAGGCACAACGGCGGTGCTGGTAGACAGGCGCTGTCAGCAGCAGCTGAGGACCGGAGTCGCGGGCAGAACGCTTCAAATTCCAGTCGTTCTGACCCCTTACGGAATTAACAAGTTCATGTTTGATATTCCATATCAAATTCAATATGAATTTCCAGGATTATATAATGGAAGTAGATACTCCCTTATCCATCAACTTCTTAACCCTGCTATATTCCAGAAAATGTGATGGCAAGGAAGGAAAAGATACGGCCGAATTGGGCTTTCCAAACTGTTGCTTATTCTTTCCTTTTTGTTTGTTTCAGTTTCAGGTGTACAATATATTAATAATAGTTAGACATTTACACTCCTCACAGTGATAACCCCACCCCCACTCTGTTACCCCTCTGACAGCACATACAGCTGTTACTGTACCATTGACTGTATTCTCTTTGCTGTACTTAACATCCTGTGACCAGATATAGATACAGATATAAAGAATTACAGTTGACATTCAATATTCAACTTCAGCTTCAGGTGTACAGCGCAGTGGTCAGGCATCTACACCGTCCATGAAGCGGTCTCCCTGATAAGTCCGGTGCCCATCTGGCACCCCATGTGATCTTGATAACATTATTCATTATATTCCCTCCACATAGCCTTTACAACATTAGTGATTCTATCCCCCACACCTGTTGCTTGTTCTTGCCTAAGTGGTTTGGAGTATTTGAGTGCATACCAATAAAACAAGCTTTGTTTTGAACTGTCAGGTGTGTGTACTTTGGAGCCACCATTTTACATCGTGACTGAATACATGCCCTATGGGAACTTGCTGGATTATCTCCGAGAATGCAACCGAGAAGAGGTGACTGCAGTCGTACTGCTTTACATGGCCACTCAGATCTCCTCTGCCATGGAGTATTTAGAGAAGAAGAACTTCATCCACAGGTGTGTAAAATCTGATTAATTGCCTGTGATTAACCATGAAACTACCTTGCTTGTCTTGCAAATAAAGGGAAGAATGTGAGAACCTTCCCAGAAGTTTCCAGGTGATTCAGGAAAGTCGTTTTCCTTTTTACAGGGCCTGTTATAATGTTATTTCAAACTTATAAACCTACTGTACTCTGATTAAAGTATTAATGAGGGGCCTTTGCTGTTCCAAGCGCCTTTAGCTCCATCTAGTGGCTTAATTTAAAACCCGGCTTCCTATATGTTCAGCCTACATAAATAAGTTCTAGTGCATTAATTTTTAAAGTAGTTTTTAAAATATCAGATGGTTTTATTTTAAAACCAAAACCTTTTTTGCCCCCTTTACTAAACTGTTGAGGGAAAAGCTTAACTAGGTATTTTAAACTTGTACAGCATTCTTTAGAATTGGGAGAGTCTAGCCTTATTTTCACAAAACAAAGAAGTCTCAAGTTAATATGAAAATGTATTTAATTTTTTTCTGAGTCATTGCAATTCCTACTCCTTAAGTTATGATAAATAGTACATTATGGCTAGGGTTGCCAGATAAAATGCTAGACATCATACAATATTAAGGACATACTTATATTTGAAAATTATTCATTGTTTATCTGAAATTCAAATTTAATTATATCCTGTATTTTTATTTCCTAAATCCGGCAGTTCTATTTATGGCATGGTGTAATGCACCACAAACAGTTTGGTTTCTTTAAAGTGAACAATTTATAGAAACTTTTAAAACAATCTAAGTATAAAATACTTAGGTTTTTTCATTTTACAGCAACTTCCCGCTCCCAAGTTTACTTAAATTGTCCTAACCACACCTAATTCGACAACTAATTTTTTAAAGCTATTTTTATTGTCATTCCAAAGCAGTTTTTATTGCAACAGAAACTTTATCTTTTTATTTTTATTTTTTAGGAACTTTCTTTTTAATACTCATGTTTTCATCAATACAATAGCAAATGCAACTAACAGGTCTGGGTACAAAATAGCTGGCAATGCAGAACCCAACTGCAAGGAGAGTCACAGGCTTCAGTACAATTTTTAGAAAGGATGTAAAACCCGTTAAATCCAGGGAGTTGGTTAAGTGGAGGCTGGCTAAACGAGCTTTTGCTGTGTTTTTTCAATTTGTCTTTTCCGTAGTAGAATTTCCCATGAAGTGTACACATCACATGAAACCTTCATGTTTCACTCACTGGATGACACGCTGAACACTCACTTTGATCACTGCTCTTCCATCTGTTACTTCCTAAGTGGTAGAGCAGATTCATAGCCAGAATCCAACTATCATCTGTGTGTTAACATGCATTAGTTACCATGGGGTGTTTATGAAGCCCACATAATACCAGAAGTGATTTGTGCAAATAATGAGTTTCTGCTGAGATTTTTACTGGTTCCATAAGAAGCACTGTGGTATTGCGAAGGGCAGAAGGAGGGGAAATAGGTTATCAGTCCAAATCCTGATTTTCAAATAACCACAAATATCACCAGAGCATATAGAACTTACCATGTAACATAATGACTAAATGTAACTAACAAATGAACAAAACTGAGCACACAGGCTAGACTAGGAACAGCAAAAGCAATAAGCAGCCCACATGTGCAAATGTCTTCTCTAGATAATAGCTTGAGATTTTTCAAAGATGCTTACATACTTACTCAAACTGAAGTCACGCCTTCCATACAAAGTTCAATTTGCTAAAATGCTATAAAAGTACAAAAATATTTTTAGCTCATACTTTTGCACAACTATCCGTCCCCTTTGAAGAAATCAGTACTAAACTTTCAGTCATAGAGAAGCTTGTTCAGGTCAGTAGTACACAGCTGAACTTCCATAATTGAGTTGGGTGCCCAACTTGCAGGTATTCAGTGAAAAGAAGGACAAGAGTCCTTATAGGACATTTCCCCCCAGTTCCCATCTTTTGGCAGTTTTATCACTGGAATAAAATAAGATTGTCTATGGCAGTGGTTCTCAACCTGTGAGTCGCAACCCCTTTGGGGGTCGAACGACCCTTTCACAGGGGTCGCCTAAGACTGTCGGAAAACAAAAAGATATTTACATTACGATTCATAACAGTAGCAAAATTACAGTTATAGAGTAGCAACGAAAATCATTTTATGGTTGGGGGTCACCACAACATGAGGAACTGTATTAAGGGGTCGCAGCATTAGGAAGGTTGAGAACCGCTGGTCTATGGATCTGTTTATTTAAAGTACATTACCAGTTTCAGACCAGACTAGTCCAGGAATAAATGTTAGGTCCTGTGACAGCACCACTCTCCATCCAATGTAACATCTCTACAAAGGGAAGATCCACAGTACTAGCCAGGAATATCTTATTTGCTAGTTAGAAAACATCCCTGAGCAGTTTCAAGGCGATACCCTGTCATGTGGATTTTTACATTATACAAGCATTCCACTTTCCTGCACCCATGTTCCTAAAATACCATTTATAGGACAGAATCTGGACCTAAAGTAAAGTTCCAATACAAGTCATCACATATTTAATATCCCACTATCAGTGGTCTACTATTGTATGACCTATTTGTGGACGCGATATAAGTGACAATCCTACAGTACCAATTTTTAAATTCATCTATGTAAAATGTGATGAGAATTAACATTTCAAGTCTTGTTTTATTTAATGAACATTCACTGGTATGGATAAGAAGCACTTTTTCGCTCCTGAAACACTTTCTTCATAAGATTTCATATTAAGAATTAAAAACTTCATAAATTATAGTTTGATAATATTTAGCCTATTAATTTTCTAAAGGTTATTAAATCTTATAGTTTGAGTCAGCAACCATTTATTGTAAAAATAAGTTTATTGATGATAATGTTAGATAATTTACTCCTGATATTTGATGTTACAAACTTTAGGGTCTTTGAGATACACAGGATCCTTGTATGTAACTGGCATAAAACCTGTAAAGAGATAATTAAAGCTCTTAAATGATAATGAGCAAAATTCTGATTAGCCCAAATTAGTTTTTCAAATGCTCTTACCCATTATTTGAGCTCTCTTAATCGCTTTTGTGATTTCTTTTTATTTCCACAAAGACCTGTAAAAACAAAAGGCTTATTCATAAAAAGTGTCAGTAACCAAAATGTGTAACAATTGACTAAGTCAAGGAACCGATGGCAAACCTGTAAAGAGCCAGACAGTAAATATTTTAAGTTTTGCAGACCATACAGTCCCTGTTACAACTTCTCACCTCTACTGTTTTAGCTTACAAAGCAACCAGCTATAGACACTTCAAAAACTAAGCTATTTGTAAAAGTAAGTGGCAGATCCAATTTGGCTTATGGAAAATAGGCCCCTGTTTAAATAATAGTCTAGATATGACTATAGTATACTCCAAAAGTATCAACACAGTTTTTTAAGGCCAGGTTTTCTATGTGTGAGCTTATAGTTGGTTACCTCTAAGCATAAGACATGTGTAAAAATACCTCTTTTGGCCTAAGATCCTTTCTTAAATACTAAGCTTTCTAACAGTGATCTATAGCACAATTTGAAAATTTGCCAGTTTTATTAAGTAACAGATTTACATAATTCTTATCTATGTTTAACTTGCTATATGGGAGAACACAATACCTGTTAGGTGCCTTCCATAAATGCATCCAGTAAATGGAGAAATAAACTGGGACAAAAGCATAAAAAAAATTTAAAAATAAAAACCAGCTTCCTTCTGAGCAGCAGCGGTTCGAGTCCAGCCCAAGCTGAGCTGCCGCTGAGCTGCCAACAGGTGGCAGGATGGCTCAGCTAAAAAAAAAAAAAAAATACCAGCTTCCTGTCATAGTAAAGAACTTGAACCCTGTGGAAGAGTCTGTCACTCATCTCCAAAACCTGTCCTAGTGTGCAGCTGCCCCTTGAACGGCATGGGTTTCACCTGTGTGGGTCCACTTATACACAGATGGTTTTTTCAATAAATATGTACAGTACTGTAAATGTATTTTGTCTTATGATTTTCTTAGTATCATTTTCTCTAGCTTATTTTGTAAGAATACAGTATATAATACATATAACATATAAAATATGTATTAATTGATTGTTTATTATCTGTAAAGCTTCCAGTCAACAGGAAGCTATTAGTAGTTAAGTTTTTGGGGGAGTCAAAAAGTTATATGCAGATTTTCAGCTGTGCGCAGGGTAGTGGGGGAAAGGAACGCCTCAATCCCCATGTTCTTCAAGGGTCAGCAGTCCTTATGATTAGGAACCCATTTTCTGAAGCCTGCTTTATTCCAGCATCACATAACCGCCTCTTGATGACTACAAGTGTTATATAATTAGCAGCTTTCTACCATGTATGTTAGTGATTATCATAAAATACTGTTATATCTGTTGTACTTCTCAGCTCTGCTTGTAGCACACAGAACCGAGAGTATAGCATTTGTGACCAGTTTCCTGACCATCTGAGTGGAATCACATTAGGATTCTCTTTCCCACAGAGATCTTGCAGCTCGTAACTGCCTCGTGGGAGAAAACCATGTGGTGAAAGTGGCTGACTTTGGCTTGAGTAGACTGATGACTGGAGACACCTATACCGCTCATGCCGGAGCCAAGTTTCCTATTAAATGGACAGCGCCCGAGAGTCTTGCCTACAACACCTTCTCCATTAAATCTGACGTCTGGGGTAAGGATGGCTGGGACTTTTCTGCACGTGCCATTTTACTGTCCTTATACAAGTTCTTCATTCTTTCTTTTTTAAATCCAAAATGTGTTTATTGGGATGGTTCCTCACGCATCCTGATTCAGGGTGTTCTTAGTTTTTAGTGCTGCTTCCTTCTGTAGGAGCATCCTTCTGTGAGCCTTGCCTTTCCTCCTGTGGCTGACGGAGGACCGTGGGGCAGCCAGCACACAACACTGCTGCTGGTGCATGGCTGAGGCCGGGCGTGATTTTATAGCTGCCTGGGCATTTCGCGTCCAGGAAGGCGCAGTGGGGCTCTGCACAGGCGCTGCTTCTGTGTTTCCTCTTCTCCTCGGGGGAGGGATGCAGGAGGTCCTTAGTGAGAGGCATGTACTCGTGGGGAAGGCTAAATGTTCTTAATTCTGTAGAGCTTCTCTTTTATATGACCAGTGTCCTTTCCCTGTACCTGCGTCCTTCTTCAGTCATTCAGCAAACATTTATTAAATCCCTACTACCTGCCAGGCATGGTGCTAGGCACTTAGCATAGAAAGAAGTATAAAGAAGAAAGTAAAACAAGTCTCTGCCTTCAAAGAACTCACAACCTTGCTCTTATATTGCACTGGAGTTCTAATGACCCTCTCTCTGCAAAGCGCCCTGCTTTCTACCTTGGGTTTTATTGCTTGTTTCCAGAGCACTGGGACAGAGTACCATCCTCTTTTCAGAGAAGGCATGCTGAGGTTTCATCTAGAATTTGTCCTTGTCACTGATCTTGTTTCTGCTACCCTGAAAAGCAGTAGGATTTAATAGAGGCTCAGTGGACTGAGCAAGTCTGGAAATTTGGACTATGGGCCAATAGAAATAGCTGTAGGATTCTAAGTCACTGTTTACCAGAAATTTCAAACTCAGAAATAACCTGTGACAAAGTCAAGCAAATTCTTATATATCTACTGTGAATTTTATCTGATTTTAATGAGTCTTTCTTTATATTTACTCCTCTGATAGTAGCCAACTTAAAAACTGTGAAACTCATTAAATAGATCAGAGATTGTTCTAAGAATAGTTTGGTTATGCCCCAGACGTCTTATGTTGTCATAGTTTATTGTCCTTCGTTGTAGTAAAGGAAATCTAAATAAAAAATGGGAAATTTAAAGAAAACCATCCTGAGGCTATACCTGAAGCGTTCTGTGGAAGATACCTTAGAAGGATAAGTCATGCTCTAAGAATTAGAAGAATATACTTTGGGTAACTGATTGTCACCCAGAATTTGAAAGATAAGTTCCTAATGGTATAAGATGAGTAATAAATCAGAGAAGAAACATTAATCTTTTTTTTTTTCATTCCTTATGCAGCTTTTGGAGTACTGTTGTGGGAAATTGCTACATATGGAATGTCGCCATACCCAGGTATTGACCTGTCTCAGGTATACGATCTACTGGAAAAAGGATATCGAATGGAACAGCCTGAAGGATGTCCCCCTAAGGTTTATGAGCTCATGAGAGCATGTGAGTATTTTTGCATATTTTAATTTTGGTTGAAGTCAGCAATTCAGGGTGATCAACAAAATTGGAAACATTTTTCTTCTCCGTGTTGTTAGATTGAACTCAAGCTCATGACATCGAGTTGGTCACTGAGCAGCCAGTTGGTGTATTGTGTGCTACACCGTCAAGTCTTATTGGAATCTTAAGAATTGTTGTCCAGTGCCCAAATACTGACTCAATTACCAAAAAACACTGGCATGTTTAATAGGATGAGGAAATTGGGTTTCGAGTTTAGGTAGGGGAGGACTGTTTTCAGCTAGACAAAAGTGATTGCTAAAGACTAGGGGGATACAGGTAAGTAACCTCTGTGGTGAATAATGAAAAGCATCTGACTTCTTGAAGATGCTAAAAGTAGGAAGGTGATTCGTGAATTAAATTGCAGTTGTGTTTGAGCATAAATCGTATTTTCTCATTGCGCATTGGCATTACTTACTGCCCTGTCTTTGTCAAATGTAAACTTGAAGCCGCTTCTTCCTGATATCCTGTTACTTTTTTGTGTGTTTGTTTTTGTTTTAGCTGAGCCATCCTGCCACCTGTTGGCAGCTCAGCAGCAGCTCAGCTCGGGCCGGGAATCGAACTAGCAACCCTGTTGCTCAGAGCTCGTACTCTTGAGCGAGCTCTTAACCAACTGAGCCACTTGGCCAGCCCTCCTGTTACATTTTTGAATAGGTACAGCTGATGACATATCAGGTTAGAGTGAGTTTGAAGACAGGTTTAACTTCTTTTAATTTTCCAGTGGAAGGAAACTTGCCATTTTCTAAACTATGTCCCCACCCCTCTTCGTTCCTACAGTAGAGGGGATATGAGCTGAGGCTGCTAGAAGGACCCGCCCTAGGAAGTGGGTTCATTACCCTCTGAGTTCGGAAGCTGGAATCGGCCGCATCACTACCATTGTGCACATGCTGTAACTCTGCTTAACAGGCACACATCATGATGCATGGGACACTGTGTCGGGTGTGCCACTAGATGTGTAATTCCTGCGAGGAGCTTTGACTATTTCCTTTTTGTGTTACACAGGCTGGAAGTGGAGCCCTGCCGACAGGCCCTCCTTTGCTGAAACACATCAGGCTTTTGAGACCATGTTCCATGACTCCAGCATCTCTGAAGGTGAGCATGTGGTGCTTCACTGTGGGTGGCTAGTTCTGGGGCGGCGTTGGGGGGGTGGGAGAATCACATTTCAAAAACAATAGACTCTTGTAGCGTGGGACTCCATTTCAGGATATTGAATTAATTCTTGGCCTTCATTATTTTTGTTTTGCTTTTCTTTTTGCTATTTTTAATATCTTTGTGTTTACATAATTTTAATATTGAAATTATATTTTAATTAGAAGTTTAGTGTTTTCATAAAGAAAATAAGTTCAGTAGTTCTTTAAGCATTAACACTTATGTCGGGAAGAGAAGAGGAAAAAATGAGAAGGAAAACTATTGCAACTCCCTGAACCACACCTACAAAGGTCATAGAAGCAACAAGTCCAAAGAAACCAAGTCAAAGAAGCAACATCCAGAAATCGCATTTCTGGAAATAAATCCTAAGGAAATAACTGAGAGTATGAACAAATATTGAGCTACAAAGGTGTTGCATCAATGTGTAGTTCATAATATTGAAAAATTATGACCAATCTAAATACCTAGTGGGCTGTTAATTATTTTAATCTATATATCGTATATTTCAAATGATATTCTTAAATACTGACATGGAAAGGAGTTTAGAATGAGCATATTAAGTTATGATATGAACAGTGAGAACTCTTCTTACCTGAAAAACAAGTGGGTGGATACGTATAGACAGTTTCTTTTGTGTATAATGCCTCTCTAAAATTATCGGCAAAAGTCAGACAATACACTTAACTTGCTATAAAAAGAGACTATTCCCAGAGAGCCAAAAATACAAAACTATTATTGACAATTGCTGATTAGACACTTGGATACAGTTCCATTTTATACATATTCAAAAATTTTCCTTTTCTTCATAATTGAACAGAGAACTTACTGCTTAAGTTTAAGTTTAAAAATGGTAGAAAAAGAAATCAGGCAAGTTGGTTCTTGTCTGCTTCCCTTAGTGATTTACCACGTCTGGTAAGAAGAAAGGCAAAAGCACAGCGCTACAGTTTGGTAGTAAGTGTTTACATCCTATCCTTTGCTGAGTGGAGCCTCTGCAGGTTGGGGAGGGCGCAGCTGCCCTCTCCCAGCTCACTGCTTTCTTCTGGGTGCTTTTTTCCCATGTGGAGTCAAAGGGGTAATGTCATGAATATCGGCCAAGAGTAGGGCCATTTCTCTAGTACTTTTGTTCCAACTTTTTTTTTTTTTTTTAATTTCTTTGGGGAATTGAGGAAGGGGAGTGTTTTTCCAGGACCCATCAGCTCCAAGTCAAGTTGTTGTCCTTCAGTCTTAGTTGTGGAGGACGCAAGCTCAGCTTCAAGTCCAGTTGCCGCTTTCAATCTAGTTGCGGCAGGGCACAGCTCAGCTCGGACGCAGCTCACTGGCCCATGTGGGAATCAAACTGGCAATCCTGTTGCTCAGAGCACATGCTCTAACTAACTGAGCCACTCGGCCAGTCCTTGTTCCAACTTTTAACTTCTGTTGAATCCTCAGTTAAATATTTCTTCTTCTCTTGAAAATGTTATATCCTTTTAGAAAATCATCCCTTATCAATTTTCAAAGCTAATTTCAATTCAGAATTCCTAAATGATAAATTTAGCATTATTCAACCCGTATTTGATTAAGCATTTAACCTGTGGCAAGGACTATGCTAGGTCTGAGGACACAGAGATAAGACAGTTCCTATCTCAAAGGATGTGTTTATTAGTTGTAAGTGAAAAAAGCCTCACTCAAACTTTAAGTCATAAGAGGATTTATTGGCTCCCAAACAAACCATGGAAAAGCAGGGTGGTGCTAACCTCGGCCTGTGGAAGCCACGCCCTCGAGTAGCTGCAGATGTTCTGCTTCTCCCTCCCTCTCCCTCCTTCCCACCCAGCATCACTCTATCCTCAGGGACCTCCCAGTGACATTGGACACAGTTGCCAGCACCCTTGAGGTCATGCCTGTGTCCCAGCTGCTGTGAACAGCAGCGTCAGAAAGGACCCTCACTGGCTTCGGTCATGTGCCATGTACCTACTCTTGTGGGATGTTAATTTTTAAAAGTAAATACCAAAAAAAAAATTGTAAAATAATTATAAAATTTCACAATTTAATTGATCTTGCTCATTCATTTTTGTTTAGGAATGAATAGCAGAGTATGTCTTTGCCTCAGTAAAAGCCACAGAACCCATGACCAAGTTTAGCCAGTGAGGCTAATAGGTGAACACTTTTTCAGGAGCCTGATTTGCATGGAATGGAATGTATCTACCCTCCTTTTTAGTATAGTGTGCAACCGAAAAAATAAAAGTGTCTACTGACATCTGTCTGCTTTGTTCAGCCTCTGAACAGGCACCTGGTAAACAAGGATAGACAAATGGCTGGGAAGCACGTGAAGCCATGCTCAGCGTCACTGCTCACCAGGGAAGCACAAAACAAAACAATGCGATCCCTCTACACACCTACCCCAGAGAGGCTAAAATTAAAACCAGACAAAACACCTGGTAACATAAAACTGGCAAGCGTGCTGAGTAACCAGAACTTGCACACAGTGCTAGCGGGCGTGTAGATTGGGACAGCCATCTGGGGAGACAGCTGGGCAGGACCCCACAAAACTGAATTCATGTGCACCCCCCGACCCCCAGTCCTGCTCCTGCTGTGTCCCCAGGAGACATGCATGCAATTGTGAACCAGAAGGTGTAGCAGGATGTCCTTAGCAACATAACAACCCAACCTGGAAACACCTTAACCCTCCGTCGGGCACAACTGATCTCACAGATTCATCGCACACCAAGATGCCGCTACGAAATACGTCTTTACTAAGTCGATAGTAACCTAAGACTGGCGATAGGTTACGGTAGAGGAAGATACGAAAGCGATGAGTCACGATACTTAACTTTTAGATATTTGAAAATCTGTGTGCAATGAATCTATGAGATCAGTTGCACCCGACGGAAGGTTAAATGTTCATCCAGAGAAGAATGGGTGAATTTTGGTATATGAGTAGTCACACACTTGAGCCAATTCACAGCGATGAGGAAAACATTCCTGCCACGTGCAGCAGCAGGAGTCCACAGACATTGCCAAGCAAAAGAAGCCAGACAGAAAAAGAGAACGTATTCTGTGATGCCGTTTGTGCATTTCAGTCCTGTGTTCTTCAGTTCTTTCTCAGTTGTATGCCTTTTCTGAAAAGAAAAAACTCCCTTTCCCTGTCATGAGACTGTTGTTTTGATCAGTCGCCTTGTCTTCCCCACAGAGGTAGCAGAGGAGCTTGGGAGAGCCGCCTCCTCCTCATCCGTTGTTCCTTACCTGCCCCGGTTACCTATACTCCCTTCCAAGACCCGGACGCTGAAGAAACAGGTGGAGAACAAGGAGAATATCGAAGGCACTCAAGACGCCATCGAAAACTCTGCTTCCAGCTCTGCACCAGGTATGGGCCCCTGTGCAGGCCTTGTTTAGAGAACCCTGGGCTATGCTGCCTCCATGCCTGCTTTCCTGCCCGTCCTCCCTGAGGAGAGTGTGGCTGGCACCTGTCTCACTGACCACTCTGGTCCTCACCGCGAAGACCAGTGTTAGTAGTCCTATCCACGTCCTGGCATGCAACCCTGCCTCCCATGCCATTGCCTTAACTCCCGAGTCCCAAAAACGGTCCATCTTCGTGCTTCCTCACTGAACCTGATCCATGAGGCCAGGCTGGACTGTAGCTTTTAGAGAAAAGCTGCAGGCCGAGATGCAAACCAGCAGGGCGCCTCTTCCCATTTACATCCCATGTCGCATTTGTAGCACTTTATTAGTTTCCCCTGAGTCCTGCTAACACCTGACAAAACTCTTACAGTTCAGCCTTAGTAACTCGAGTGTAATGGAGTGACTTCCTGTCTTTCACGTTACTGATTGGCTGTTTCTCATCAGGGTTCATTAGAAGTGCACAGGCCCCCACTGGGTCCCCAGCACTGCCTCGGAAGCAAAGAGACAAGTCACCCAGTAGCCTCTTGGAAGATGCCAAAGAGACCTGCTTCACCAGGGATAGGAAGGGAGGTTTCTTCAGCTCCTTCATGAAGAAGAGAAATGCTCCCACACCCCCCAAACGCAGCAGCTCCTTCCGAGAAATGGAGAATCAGCCCCACAAGAAATATGAACTCACGGGTAACTTCTCGTCCATTGCGCCTCTCCAGCATGCCGAGGGGTTCTCTTTCACTCCTGCCCAGCAAGAGGCGAATCTGGTGCCACCCAAGTGCTATGGGGGGAGCTTTGCACAGAGGAACCTGTGTAATGACGACGGTGGTGGGGGTGGGGGCAGTGGCACTGCTGGCGGGGGGTGGTCTGGCATCACAGGCTTCTTTACACCGCGCTTAATCAAAAAGACACTGGGCCTACGAGCGGGTAAACCCACAGCCAGTGATGACACCTCCAAGCCTTTTCCAAGGTCAAACTCTACATCTTCCATGTCCTCAGGGCTTCCAGAGCAGGATAGGATGGCAATGACCCTTCCCAGGAACTGCCAGAGGTCCAAGCTCCAGCTGGAAAGGACAGTGTCCACCTCTTCTCAGCCAGAGGAGAATGTGGACAGGGCCAATGACACGCTCCCCAAAAAGTCAGAGGAAGGTGCTGCTCCAACCAGGGAGAGACCAAAAGCCAAACTTCTGCCCAGAGGGGCGGCGGCTCTTCCTCTGAGAGCCCCCTCTGGGGATCCAGCCACCACAGAGAAGGACTCTCCAGGGGTGGGGGTGGCTGCCCCCAAGAACAAGGAGAGGAACGGTGGGGCGCGACTTGGCATGGCTGGAGTCCCGGAGGACGGCGAGCAGTCAGGCTGGTCTTCTCCAGCCAAGGCTGCGGCCGTCGCCCCTACCACTCACAACCACAAAGTGCCCGTGCTCATCTCGCCCACTCTGAAGCACACTCCGGCCGACGTGCAGCTCATTGGCACAGACTCTCAGGGGAATAAGTTCAAGCTCTTATCCGAGCATCAGGTCACAGCCTCTGGAGACAAGGACCGACCCCGACGGGTAAAACCAAAGTGTGCCCCACCCCCGCCACCCGTGATGAGACTACTGCAGCATCCGTCCATCTGCTCAGACCCCACGGAGGAACCGGCCGCCGACACACAGGAAGGGGGGAGAAAGGCAGCTCCAGGGGCAGCGCCCACCAGCGGGAAGGCTGGGAGGCCTGTGATGCCGGCGCCTCAAGTGCCTCCGCCCGCGTCTTCCGTCTCGCCGGCCAAAATGGCCAATGGCACAGCAGGTACGAAAGTGGCTCTGAGAAAAACCAGGCAGGCAGCTGAGAAAATCTCAGCAGACAGAATCAGCAAGGAGGCCCTGCTCGAATGTGCTGACCTGCTGTCCAGCGCGATCACGGAGCCGGTGCCCAGCAGCCAGCTGGTGGACACTGGGCACCAACTGCTCGACTACTGCTCAGGCTATGTGGACTGCATCCCTCACACTCGCAACAAATTTGCCTTCCGAGAGGCTGTGAGCAAACTGGAACTCAGCCTGCAGGAGCTGCAGGTGTCTTCAGCAGCTGCCGGCATGCCCGGGGCGAGCCCCGTCCTTCATAACTTACTGTCATGTGTGCAGGAGATTAGTGACGTGGTGCAGAGGTAGCCACTGCCAGCCTCGTGGGCAGGTGCACACGCCTCTGAGGGGAGAGGGGGCGGACTCGTTTTCCTGTGTTCTTGTTTTCAAAAAATGAAAGACTGATACTTGAGTGTGTTTATGTGAAGTACCTCAGATCTCTGAGATCTCACGTTTACAGGTTCATCTCAAAAATAACAAAGCAAAACTCCTAGGAGAGGGAAAGTAGGTGGGGGGAGGGGCAGCCGTGGACAGGATTGGAAGCTGCACGGGAACATCAGGGAACGTGTGTGTCATGCCGTGAAGAACCAAATCCAACCCATCCTCACTTGGATGACACAAGGCATGAGACAGGGCTGCCCTCAGCAGTGCCATGAGGCTGCCCAGACAGCGGGCTGGCTGTGGCCCTCGGGCCATACAGAAGGGGACTGGCTTAGGGCTCCACCTCCCCTAACGAATTTGGTGGAACAGAAGAAGGGAAAGCTGGGAATGTACCAAGAAAAGTTTCGCTCAAGGCTGTTGGAAGCAGCTATTAGCCTGGCTTCCACAGATCACTGCTGCAATGAGAACTGCACGTCCAACTGCCAGAATTAGCAAGCCGGGACACATGGCCCCAGCCGTATGCTCCTGTGCTGTTTCCCACGGGTGTGTTAATTGTTGCAGGAAGTAAAGAATGCTGGGAAGTGTAGTCAGGGAGATTAAAGCCTCCTCCCAAAATCCTAACATCAGTCAGCAGAAGTCACTCCTCCCCGTCCAGCGGGACTGGCTTTCTGCTTGTTGGTCCCTGTCTGTGAACCACAGGCATAGGGGTCTCTTCAGGGGTGCTTCTCTGTCCCTTGTTGGGCAAGTTGTCTTCCTTTATTCCTGGCAACATTTGGGGCATTAACTAACATGGATTTTGAAATTAGTGATCATGGACAGGCTCTCCCAGGGGAATCCTTTTCTGATACAACGCACCCGCGTTAGTGACATATTGGTCAAGGGCATGAGCAGCTGTGTATTTCTTTATCAACTAAAAGAGAAGGGTCTCTTCTTGAAACTCAGTAGCCAGGCCCAGAGGTCTGAGACTGAGGAGCTGCTGGCTTGGTCCTCATGGCTGTTCCTCTGTACCTTTCTCCTCCCTTGTCACCTTAGACCCAATCTGGTAGAAAGTAGGGAGAAGCATTCTCTCTTTCCAGATTTCAAATGAATTGCCCCAAATTATTCTCACATGCTTTTCTCCTCTCTCATTCCCCCCCCCCCGCCCACACACACCATTGTGCTTGTTTGTAAAGATCATATTGGGAATCTTTTCTGATTTATTTTAATATCGTATTGTAAGAATGTATAAGTGAAGGAACACGTCATTTCCAGGGAACGTTAGGCCCTGGAAACCTAATGAGTTTAACCCTCAGATACGTTTTGCCTTTGAAAAATAGGCCCTTTCCTTCCCTACTCATTTAATAACAATGGAAGTGAATTCAGATCACAGGGAACCGAATCTAATTAACCAATATTGATATTCTCGATATCAGGTCTAATTCCAGTTACCACTTCATTCTCTTTTTCAAGCTTTATGACCCCCTTCTCCCAAGGAGAACCCAATACAAAAAAATAAATACATTATTTTTTTCCTTCCAAAGGAATATTAACTTAGAAAGATAGGAATTCAGCATTGATGAACAGAATGAATTTTCTTCTTGTCTCTGCCATCCGTCCAGTCAAGCCACAGCCCCATCTCCTAACCTAGTAAACAAAGGTAACAGTACATGTTCTCATGGGTGTTTTACAGATATGGGCATAGCGACCCCTTGGAAAGCCTCCCTTGAAAGCTCTTTAGTGTAGTGTTACATTGAATGGTTTTTGTTATTTTTGTATCTCTTCTTTGCTCAGTAGCAGATCATGAAATTTAGAACTGCTGAGATTATATTAATGGGGCTAGAATACTAAGGGGGTGTGGGGACTATGTTTTGGACAGAGTTTGGCATTGTTGACCAAGGAGGAAATTTAGTTTTCATCAGAAAGAAAGGAAACACTGTTTCTTATCATGGCTGCTCAAAAGGAAGCCCAGGCCAAGAGAGGGATAAGACACGGGAGACAGTACTGGGCGTTCCTTGCAGGGGTTGGGTGATGGTCTATATGTTACCTGAAGACACAGCACAGGCAACTAGGGGTATGGTTGGAAGGGAAGATAGAGCCTCTCTAACTTGGATTTAAACCAGTAGTCCTCCTCCCATCTCCCCCTTTGCTTTTCCCCTTCATCACATCATACACTTCCATAAACTTGAAATCGTTTTAGCAATTAGCCTTTTCAGGGTGGGGCAGGGAAAGCTAAAACTTTAGAATATTATTGCTGCTTTTTTATGTTTATCCCTGTCGTTGTGGGATGCAAGTTGAGGGATTATAATTGTTTTTCAGGAGACCGCCCCCCCCCACACACCTCCCCACCAAGCAAGGGATCTTTCCTAGAGAGCTCTGAAAACAAGCCTCTGAGGAGGCCTCCTGCGTGTACTTGGGCTCCCTGCTCTTCTCACCGGAGCGCAGCCTGGAGGGTGGGGCTGTGTCTTACTCAGGGCGGCACCTGGCCCGGCCTGCCCATGGTGGGTGCGCAGTCAGGTCAGGCGTGGAATTGCTTTTCCTCAGCACTGTCAATCAGAGCGTTAGCACACCCCACCCCCGTGATGCTTGAACTGTAACTTCAGGAGTGGAGGGCTCAGGGTTCAGGTTAAAGAGGCACTGTCAACTTATTATAAAAGTACAATTTAGGTCTTTCCTCCTTCTACTTGGAAAGAACCAGATTTTATACATAACCTTATGTAAATTTAAAAGTTTGAATTCAAAGCAGAGAAAACTGCTTCTGGAAACTAAAAATGTAGTTTAATTTTATCTTTTATCTAGTGTAAAAGCAAAGCAGAGAGCAGGAGCAAAATTCCTTTTCCAAAATGTTGAAAACTTTCTCAAGTGGGTTTGTACATAGATGCACACCTTTGGGCCACCACAGCATGAATCCGTTCATGTACAGATACTGTGATGTCAGTTTGGATTTCTACCTTACAATGCAGTGTTTGGTGTAGAACACATCTTCATTGTGCTTTACATGAAGTATTTTCTTAAAAGGCTTTGTGTAAAATTAAAATGTGTATATTTTCCTACGGACTTCCATCGTGATGTTCAGAGATGCAGCCTTAAAAAAATTGGCCCTAAGAAAGCCTTTTGGTGTTTTCCCAGATGACTGCTCTACATTGAGGCCATTAAAGTGGAACCTTATGCCTCGCTGCATTTTGGGGTTTAAATTAGAATTTTCTTATCATTCAATTGCAAGTTGGCTAATAAAATAGTGCCCAGTTAATAAATCATGCTGACTCTGCTAAGGCACAGCCCACATTTATTTAAAGCCAGTCCCGAAGGCAAGTCATTCAACCTTCCTGAGCCTTAGTTTCCTCATTGGAAAACAGGGATGATAATAGTAACTACCTCAGGGTTGTTTAAGGATTAAATGATAATATATGTAAGATGCTTAGCTGGAGTGCCTGGCATATAACGAGCACTCCATAAACACTAACTTCTATTATTAAGAAATAGTCCAGTGAGTCTTAGCCAGGGATGTGCAACCAAATCCCCTGCGGTTTAAAAAAAAAAAATCTGATGCATTGGTCGGAATTCCCAATGGGGTGTGGTGTCAGCCTGTGTGTTTTCCACAAATTCCTCCAGGCGTGTCCGACCCCAGCACTGTCTGTACACTTTTCTTTACAGCTTAACGGAACTGGAAGAGAGGATGGTTAAGTTACCTGCCTGTTATCAGAGCAGTTCATTAGTGGCGGGCGGAGCCAAGGCTGGGGTGTGGGGTCTGTGCCGTCCGCGCAGCCTTGTGAGACACTGCCGAAAAGTGGCTCAGATGGACAATCAGTGTGCACAGTCGGCACTAAGCACACGTTCCTGGCACCTGACCTTCAGGGGCTTGAATGTTGAGGAATGGCGCACTAGCACAGCAGGCCTTTTATAGAGTCAGTGATTTCAAAATTTAGAGGGAGTCATTCTTTGGGACAGACCTAGCAGCACAGCAGTCTGCACTTTGTAATAAATACCGAGTTAAGTTTTAAAAACCTAGTCCTACATTCCTTTTTCTTAAAACAAAAACAACTTTCTTGTTCCATGTCATTTTAATGAACATGAGACAATGTATATAAAAGCACTTTGAGAAAAGTATCAAATGTGATCGAACTACAAGGTTGTATTATTCATGTCTATTTAGAAGATAAAACAGTTGATTCGATGCTGATTGACTGACAGGCTTTTACCTGTGGGGGACCTGAAAATGCGGATATATAAACAGTCACCTATGTTAATTTGTGACATTTATAAATATGAAACTGCTACATGAGTATGTGCAAGTATAGTCAGTGTTTTACTAAAATTGTAGCTCAGTGCTGAGTAACTTCAGAAAACTAGGGACCAACTTTCTGGTTTAATCATTAAAAAGCAGATGTGGGCACTCACTCCAGCGCAGACAGGCTCTTCCAGGGACCTCAACTCCAGGAGAACGAGGCCCCCTTCGTCCCGAACGTTTGTCCACTCGCTACATGTTCACCATTCAGCATCCTGGATGCGGTGGGAGCACACGCATTACCGGTTGGTGTTGACAGTGTCTTTTTTAACCTATGTCCTGTGTGGATTGTTTTGGTTTTTTTCCCCTTTTTGTGGGGCGGGGGGGTGGGGGGCATGGGCATGTGAGGAGGAGACTGGGTGGCCCTAAAACCAGCGCGATTGGGGAATGACTTTAGGATTTCCTGTCCGTTATAAATGAGTTTGACATTCATCATCTGTGTTTTTTTTTTTCTAAGAAGAATAACTGAACATAACTCACCCATTAGCTTATGAAATAAATACCCAAGAGTAAATTGCATTGGTGGTCACTTTTGAGTTATCACTACACGACATTCTGAGGGCTCCCATTCTGTTTTTGCTACTGATACCAAGGTTACGATCAGGCTGGGCGCCCACAGGGTCCACATTGGGCTGGCGGGGCTGTCTACCATTCTTGAGATGGGGTTTCATCATCTTGCGTTGTTATTCTACTGGATTTTGGGGTCCATCTCTGCCCTACGCGTTTGTTAGGACCGGCCCTCTTTATGTAGGTGGGTGTCTAGACCTAAGTTTCTTCTTGGGTGTTTATGGACTCCAGCTGTCTCTCTCTCTCTCTCTCTCTGTCTTAGCTTCTGTCAAACCAGTAGTTGAGTTTTTTGGTAAATGCCTGCTTCAGTTTGGGATATGTGGCAGCAGGAGAGAAACGAAAGGGCAGCCCAAGGGCACGCCTGTCCCAGGAGACCCCCCAGGGAAACTGCTGCTAGCCATATTCTGCATGAGAGGGAGGCCTTGGGCCAGTTCTAAAACCATCCCACTGTGAACAGGCAGGATTATTTACATCCTGGAGTTTCAGTTTTCCAACTACCAGACTTTTAAAAATCAATGTAAGGCTTGCTCTTTGGGGCAGGCCAGTAGTGCCAGGAGTAACAATTACTGTTACCCGCTGTTCCCGCAGGAACTCCCGCCGTTGCCCGGCCTCCTGTATGACCAGGGGAGCGCGGGTGTGTTTCAGGGCTGTAGAACGGGCTGCTCTCTGCTGCAGCCTGTCGTTTGCGACGTTTACTGCAATGTCCAAAAAGATGCGTTTCTGCTCTGGGTCTACTGCTTTCTGTGCCATGCACCCGAAGTTTATGTTCCATCTTGAGACAGCATGCGTGCAAGATGGCATTTCCTTCATTTCTGACTCCGTGTCCTAGATCCAAAGGACAGGAAAGGAGGGAAGGCTCCACCCTGTGATAATCAGGCATGTCCCCAGGTGAGGTGGCCTGGGCAACTCATCGCTCCTGGAGGCTTGTGCCTTCGAACATGGGCTTCATGAGTTTTGTCAGCTGGGTCGATGTTGCACGGTTCTTGAACGAGAACTGATAGAAATGAACTTCATGGGTGGCAGTGGCTCGGAGCCCCTATTAGTGAGAGCTGGCCCCACTTGAGAAGTCCCCATGCAGGGTGCTGATCTGGCAGACGGCTGCACTTTTCTCCATCTTCTTGGTGAGCTGGGGGAAGGATGTTCTAAATGGACCCTTTCCCCCCCTCCAGGTGCACGTACTTCTTTGCTCCTATGTACAATTATAAGTTTGAAATTGCTTCTCTCGCCTAGAAAGAATGTATCCTTTAACCTCCCCATTGCTGAGGGACCTGAACACAGTAGCAAGGCCCTGTTAACTCCAAGTTGAATGTCCAGGCCCGACGCTGTCCTCAGACCAGCCTGTACACACCCTCTGTTCTGTGAGGTTCTTAGCTCATCATTGTACTGGCCCCAGCAAGTTCCTGGGTTGTACGTGCCACTCCAAGCTACCGCGCTGTGCACATGGGGCTTGCAGTCTTGGAGCATTTTGGTTCATTCTTTTGAACACAGTGGAAGTGAACTGTCAATTGCTAGCAGGCTTTCAGAAAGGAAATAACAGAGCTTGTATGATTGGAACTTGTTTCGATTTGCTTTTGAGCCTCAACTGGGAGTTTTAAATCATGTATTTAAGCACCATAAACCTTAGTTGGAGAATGGGACTTCTGGTTAATAAGATTGTCACGTGTGAGGGTACTTGATTTCAGCAGTTACAGCACAGTAACACAGGTCTGCCAAACAGACGCGTTCCTGATTCAGAAGGCACTGTGGGACGCTGAGGCGCTTCAGGGCCTTCCGTGGTGAGGCCCAGATACCCTTCTGCACAGTTCGGAAATACCGCCCATGTGACGTGAGAGGCAGGAATGCCAAGAGAGATGTTTCTGGTAGATTAGCCCGCCTTCCTCCACTTTGGCGAGCCATTTTCCACTACGCCTGCTGTTCTTGGGACTCCATCATGAGAAATTTCCTGAGATCTTGAGAAATCACCTTGATTAAGCTGATGGTCCTCCAGAGAAATGAGTGTTCAGGAACTAGAAAGGACGCTGAGGTGCTCATCGTGTGTTCTCTAGGGCGCATGTTTGGAAACCCTCGTGTCTCAGATCTGTATGTGGAGGGTACTGTTACGTCCGTGTAACGCCCACACTGTTGTGCTCACTAGGAAAAGGGGGGCGTGAGTGCGAGGCGCTGGGCAGATCTTTCTCTGTGGTGACTAGAAGCTGTGCCCTGCTCGGCGTGTTGGCTCTGAGCAGGCTGACAGCTAGTAGTGCATGCTCAGAACCCCATCTTCTGGGGGGACCCCACTCTTCCTTCTTTGCAATCTGGTTCTGTAACGACGATCAGTGGAGAGACCCCGGTTTTATGTTTGCTCGGCAAAAGTAAGTTTGACCATCAGGTGGCGGTTGACAGAATTTCGTCCTAAAACGTAAGATTCAGATTCTTTAAAACGTGTTAAACGTTTATACCAAAGGTCACGCTCCCCAGGTGTCTGTATGGTGGGTGCACAGAGGGTGAGGTCTGGAGGCCTGGCACTGCGCCGCTAAGGGGACACAGTGACAACATGGGATGTAACTGAAAACACATCAGTCGAGGGTCACCCTAGAGTGTTGTCAGGTATTTGTTCTTAATTGTTATTGTAATATATTTTCAGGTGTTTTGTTTTTCTAATTTAATTCTCTCACCCTGTTGTCTGACTGTGAACTGCTAACAGTGTTAAACTTGATGTAAATAAATGAGGCCCTTGAAAGGGGATTGCTGTCTGCCTGTTGTCTCACAAGGTTTGCCAACTTGTGTTTTATTTTAAATAAAGGTTGCAATATTTTATTGGCAAAGTAGGCTTGTGATTGGAGTGTGTCTCCCATAATTTTCACCAACAGGGAATCAAAGCAGAGTTTGTCTCTCTCTATAAAATAGATATAAGGTAAAGGAGCGGCTTTTAGCAAGCATCCCCCTGGCACGTTCTTTAGAAATGTGCTCCATGGGGGTGAGTCCTCATCCTTTGACAGATGATGTTTTTGGAAATGACCAAAGGCATCATCTGGAGCCCAGCTGGTCCGTAAGGTGAGTAATGTGTGTGTGTCTGTCCGTCCATCTGTCCGATGTGAGTCTACTGTAAAATGAGAGTTAATTCTTTCAAAGTCCATTCTGAGGACAACTGCAAATAAGCTCTAAAAATATTTTGAGCCAGAGTAGCGTTAATAATAGAGTAAGGGTCGACCCTCCCAGGAAACATCCTATTCTTGTTCAACATGGTCTTCAATTCTTGTATAAAAACGAGCCATTGCTTTTAAAAGTCTTGTTTGAATTAGGTAGCTGTAGGAGATACTGAAGTGCCCGTGTGAGGTCCAGTTAGAATGGCTGTTTATCGTCAGCTTATACACCTCTTGTTCACTTCCCATCCTTTTCTTAGGCCCATTTTTGGTTCGGTTCAGGGGCATCTTGTTTTAGTCTTCAGAGAAGACCCTCCTGTGCGTTCTCCCTGCTTGTATTACTGGAACCTTTTCCCCACCAGAGGCTATGGCATTTGCTGAGGAAATCTGGAAAGTGTTTTAGAACAAGTCATGAAAGCATGCCCCCACCACCACCACCACCACCACCACCACCGCTAGAGCTTTGTCACTTGGCACAAAATACTTAATCTCTCAGAGTCCCAGTTTTCTCATTTATTAAAGTGATGAAATTGGTACCTAAGTCAGTGTTAAAGATCACGCGAGGGAACAGCTGTAAAGTGCTTAGCACAGGCCACGGCACACGGGAAGTTCTCAAGTGTTAGTTACGTAAAACACACCCCAGCCAGCAAGAGTCCCAAGAACTGGAATGGAAGGAAAGCCCAGTCTTGGCTCGGAGGATGGTGCCAAACTGACAGCTTTACTAGGCTTTTGCTATCATTAAACACCTAGAGCTGTGTCCTGAGCACTTTAGAAAGATGAATCCTCACAGTAACTCAGGTAAGTACAGTTAACGCTCACTTTTACAAAGTGGAAACCAAGGTGAAGCTGAGGTGACAAGCTTTCCCGTGGCCCCATGGGCCCTCAAGCTGCTGGCTCCAGAGACGCTCAGAACCACTGTGTCCTGTGTGTCGTGGTTCCCGGGCATGAGAGGCGTAGACCCTGTATGACATCAAACATGGCTGGCCAGGGCTAAAAGGATGTCAGTTCTGTGGCTCTGAGACCTAAAGAACAGAATGTACCTCTTAAAATGTGTGTGAAGAGGGGCCGGCCGAGTGGCGCGATGGTTAAGAACTCGCTTGGGATGCCAGAGGGCCCCGGTTCGGATCCCACATATGAGGGCCAGTGACACTGCCCTCCACAGCTAAGATGCTGAACAACAGCTCAACCTGGAGCTGGGCTGCCATGAGTCGCCGGCGACGGCGTGGGCTGCAGTCCCTGTGGCAGTGGATTGCCATGGGCTACCGTGTGTGGCCAGCAGCCAGCGTGAGCGGCCAGCAGCCGCAGTGAGCGGCCGTCCAGAAGCCGGCGACTGATCTGCCTCGCCAGAGAAGAGCGCAATGATGGTGCCAACTTGGGCCAGTGAAGCAGCGTCCTCCACAACTAGACTGAAGAACAAAACGACAGCAACTTGTCTGTTCCCCTTTCCCCAATTCCCCAGCACTGTTCCCATCCCCCCAATTTCCCAATAAAAATCTTTAAAAAAAAAAATGTGTGTGAAGAGAGTTTAGAGCTGGGTATGTAATGGCAGTGGGTGGCTTACGTATCCTTCCAGGATGCTCTAGATCAGGGTGTCGGCAAACTGCGGCTCGCGAGCCACATGCGGCTCTTCGGGTGCTTTCCCTCTCAAAAGTTTGCCGACCCCTGGAAGAGCCAATCCTGACCCTTACAACAATTTAAAAATTATTTGAGACCCATAAATATATTTTTACAAATAAAGAAAATTTAAAGTAATATTAGAAATGAACCTATGATAGTTTCCATTTGACTTCAGAGCCACATGTACGCACCCAAAGAGCCGCATGTGGCTCGCGAGCCGCAGTTTGCCGACCCCTGGCGGCTCTTCCGTCTCAAAAGCTTGCTGATCCAGGAGCTAGGACATACTATCTACAATAAAACAGACAAACACTCCCGTTGAGGAGATACACACAGTAACTTAGCAATTGTGAAACACCGCTGGGCAGGCATTGTAAAGACCTCTGTCTTGGGGGTGGGAGAAGTTCCTTGATTAGCCCACGGTGCCACCCTTTGAGAAGATTACCTGCCACCATTTTCCTTGGTAGCCCCTGGCTCACCTGAGAAGCTCTCGCTGTTTCTTTATCCTTCCTGGCTACATTTGAAGTAGGCATTGGAGAGCATGCCATCTTTGGGGCTTTCACAGCGTGCGTCCTGCCCATGCAAACTTAGAGGCTTGAGGGTTTTTAAGTTTTCTGGATAGGCAAAAGCTATTTTTAGACGAGGCTTGTGGTTTATTTATCAATGTAATTCCCTCAATAGTTTAGGTGTATCTGATTTATTTGCTTTCCAAAAGACTTAGGTGCCAGTAACTATTCCCAGAGTTGTTTTCTAGACCTAGGGCTGCCAGATAAAATATTGGGTATTGTGTATTTTTATTTGTTAAATTTGCCAACCATATCTAGATCCAGTTCTCCAGGCTGTCTTACTTCTTTGCTTCTTTACTCCATGATTTGCTCTTTCACCTAGAAGGTGGTTACCTTTAGGCTTGGCAGGGAAGGGAACATCCTTAATCCAATTGCCACACAGCTATCATTTTGTTTACTTAGAAATCTTACTGAGCCTTTGTCACTTTTTCTTCCTTATACCTTAATATCTGGAGTCTAGAAGTGGCAGGATTTTCCAGCCCTATAAACTCATGATCTCTGGGTTTTCTTCATCTTCTTTGCTCACTGCTTGAATTGAGTCCAGCTCTAGTCTAGCCTAGATTTGCTTCTCTCAATAATAATAACTTGCTGGGTGGCTGGTTAGCTCAGTTGTTTAAGAGCATGGTGCTAATAATAATAGCTTTTGTTCAGGAGAATACATTTTTTATTAGTTTCAGGTGTACAAAACAACATAGTGATTAGATATTTACACACCTCACAAAGTGATAACCCCAACAAGTCTACCACCCATCTGACACCACTAGCCATTGCAATACTATTGACTATATTCCCTATGCTGTATTTTACATCCCATGACTATATATTTTTAAAAAATTATAGTTGACATTCAATATTATATTAGTTTCAGGCATACAGCTTAGTGGTTAGACATTCATATAACTTACAAAGTGATCCCCCAATAAATCTAGTACCCGTCTGACACCATACACAGCTTTTACATTATTGACTATGTTCCCCATACTGTATTTCACATCCCCGTGACTATTTTGTAACTATCAATTTGTACTTAATCCCTTCACCTTTCTCACCCAGCCCCCACAACCCTCCTCCCAACTAGCAACCATCAGTTTGTTCTCTGTATCTATGAGTCTATTTCTGTTTTGTTTGTTTATTCTGTTCTTTAGATTCCACATATAAGTGAAGATCATATGATAGTTGTCTTTCTCAGTCTGACTTATTTCACTTAGCATAATGTCCTCTAGGTCCATCCATGTTGTTGCAAATGGTAAGGTTTCATTCTTTTTATGGCAGAATAATATTCCACTGTATATATGTACCTCAGTTTCTTTATCCAGTCATCTGTTGATGGGCATTTCAAGTGTTTCTATGTCTTTGCTATTGTGAATAGTGCTGCAGTAAACATAAGGGTGCATATATCTTTTTAAATTAGTGTTTTGTTTTTTTAGATAAATACTCAGGATTGGAATTGCTGGTTCATAAGGTAGCTCTATTTTTTAACTTTATGAGAAACCCGCATACTGTTTTCCATAGTGACTGCACTAATCTGCAGTCCCACCTCCAGTGCATGAGGGTTCCCTTTTCTCCACATCCTCACCAGCACCTGTTGTTTGTTGATTTATTGATGATAGCCATTCTGACAGGAGTGAGGTGATACCTCATTGTGGTTTTTGTTTGCATTTCTCTAATGATTTATGACATTGAGCATCTTTTCATATGTCTATTGGCCATCTGTATGTCCTCTTTGGGGAAATGTCTATTCAGGTTCTCTGCCCATTTTTTTATTGGATTGTTTGGTTTTTTGGTGTAATAATAATAATTTGCTGAAGGCAGAAAGTTCAACCTCAAACCCATTAGCACTCAAACTCTTGCCAACCTTTTCCTCTAGAGCAGAGATTTGTGTCCTAGGGGTTCTAGAACCTGGATTGTGTATTATTGTAAATCACATTTTCTGGAAGCAGGCCCTGAAAAAAGGATTAGTGTGTAAGTTATTTATTTATTAAGGAGTAACTGGGAACAAGGGAAAGACAGAATAGTGATAGGATGCAATTTTAGGCAAAGTCCCAACCTCAGCTTGATTCCACAGAGGAACTCCGTAAATTATACTTCACTTTTGTGCCATCTCAAAGCAAAGAAGCTGGGTTTTCATACATCCTCACCCGTCAGTCATTGGCTATGGGCTGCCTATTGGGGCCTTAAGCACCCTTATGTTTTCAACTTTCTGCATCTGCATCAGTAGTCAGAGGGCTGCAGAAGTCCAAGGGTAGTCCTCTGAAATCAGTCTCAGGTGAGAGCTGGTAAAGCAAAGGTAATAGAAGATGTGGGATTAGCACAGGGAACCCCTAAAAAAGATCTGAAGGGGTCAGGCAGAGCTCCAACAGTGTTCACAAACATGGGGAATGAATTACATTTTTTTTTTCACTAAGTCCCCAAACTGAAATTTAGCATTTACTTCATTCAGTTATGAATGGAGGCAACACATCACAGTGGTATTAGCAGTTTTTGTGAATTATAAGTCACAGGTATTTTCATATATTATAGATGTGGCACACGTGTTGCAGCATATCTAAAGATATTGTTTGAACTCATATACTCATCACTACTTTGAAATTCTGATAGTCCTAAGGCCAGCAGTTGGCAAGCTGGGACTCGGGAGAGCTGATGATGTAATTCTAGTCCATGTCCAGAGGCCTGAGGCCCAGGAGAGCCAATGTCATAAGTTCCAACCTGAGTCTGAGTCCCAAGTCAGGAGAAGAGCGATGTCCCAGCTTGAAGACAGGCAGAGAGTGAACAAATTCTCCTTTACTCAGCATTTTGTTCTAGTCAGGCCTTCACCTGATTGGATGAGGCCCACCCACATAATGGAGGACAGTCTGCTTCACTCAGTCTACGGGAGCAAATGCTAATCTCATCCAAAAACACCCTCACGGACACCACCAGAATAATGTTTAACCAAATATCTGAGCCCAGTTGCCTAGTCAAGTTAACCATCACATGCTCCTAGATCTTGTTATTTAATGTATTAATAAAGATGCAAATATCTTATTGTGTAACATATTTGCTTTTTAAAAGTATTTTGCTAAGCATTTGGCAATACGATTGATTTTCTTGTAGTCGTATGTGTTTTATACATTTATTTTATTTCTTACTTAAATAACAGTTCATGCAGTGTTCATGGTACATGGCTCTCCTGCGTGATTCTCCTGGGCAGCTCCCACTCAGGTGGTGGTCTAGCCACCCAGGTTTCTTCTATCTTGTCCCTCGCCATCTAGAAAGAAAAAGAGCAAGGAGTTTGTCCTTGAGAGGTGTTTATGGCTAGCACTCAGTCACACGACCCCACCTAATTGCAAGAGAAACGAGGAGAGAGAGTATAGCTCTATGCCCCTGGAAAAGAAAAGGGTTTGATGTAGGGTTGCCAGATAAAATATAGGATACCCAGTTAAATTTAAATTGCAGATGAATAACAAATAATTCTTTTTTTATTGTTAAAGATTTTATTGGGGAATTGGGGAAAGGGAACAGCCAAGTTGTTGTCCTGCCTTAGTTGTGGAGGGCGCAGCTAGCTCAGCTCCAAGTCCAGTTGCCATCCGATAGCCCGAGGGCAGCTCACAGTTGCTCAGCTCAAGGTGCCATGTTCAGTTTTAGTTGTGGGTAGGCTACGCCCACCATCCCATGCGGGAGTCCAGCCGGCAACCTTGTTGTTAGGAGCACGTTCTCTCACCAGCTGAGCCATCCTGTCACCTCTTGGCAGCTCAGCAGCGGCTCAGTTCGGGCGCAGCTCACTGGCCCATGTGGGAACCCTGTTGCTCAGAGCTCACTCTCTTAACCAAATGAGCCACTTGGCTGGCCCCAGATAATTTTTCAGTATGTGTATGTCCCGTGTAATATCTGGGCATCCAGGATTTTTATATGCTAAGTCTAGCAAGCCTAGTTTGGCAATCAGCAAACAAGTCTCTGTCACAGAGAGGAGGTCAGGCTGACCCTTTTGAACTGCTTAAGGCCTTGAGTTAATTGAAAACTCAGAAAGAGAAGGGAACCTGTAAAAGGGAGAGGCTGGACTCCCTGATAAGTGAGATTGGGGAGTAGTGCAATTCCTTTGGGAAGATAAAAAGATGGGACAATATTGGTATCGTGTGCATGGGGGCAGCAAGTTACATTACCAGGGGCCTTATCCCAGGATATTTATGAATTCCTACCTAGCACATGCTTACATTATGGACTAATTGAAACTCCCAAAGTGGGAAGTATTTGGTATTTTTTTAGACAATGGCTATGATGCTGCTGACAGGCTAGAGCACAAGGGTGGCTGTAGAGTCTTAAAAGTCTGCTAGAGATGATAGAGACACGATAATATTAATTTTTTTCTTTGTGATCCCCATCCCTGGAGGGTTTTGTATAAGGTAGCTATACAGAAGGTGCTTTCTAAAGTTCCTAACTCAAACTAACATTTCTAAAAAATACCAGCATTCTTCTTGAAGCATGGACTGTGGCAAGTCTTGGTGTACAAAAAACTCTAGTTACCCCAAGCCTGAACAAGCCATCTGAGACATGCCTCCCGTATTATGTTGCAATCGTCTGTGGGAAAGGCCATTCAACCTGTGAGAAAATGATTTCTAGAATCTGAGGATATTAATTGGAATGACCTTTCCACCCCCAGGAAAGAAACAAGTAAAATTTTAATTAGGACAAATTGCCGAAGTCCTATTAAAGAGGCAGATACAAAAAAGGGACAACTAGATATAAATATAGTGATCCAGTGATGGTGTCCTGAAAGTTATTGATGATCCCTGGGTAGAAAATGCCTTTCATGGATGTGGTAAAGTGTTTGTAGGTCCTTAAAACTATTTGGGCAAAATAGTTTTTCCATTTTTAAAAATTGTGGTTGTTTATAGTGAAACTCACCCTTTACTAAAGCTGTGCACTACGTATAGTTCTGAGTCATTTAAATACCATGAAAATCAAGATATAGAACAGTTCCGTCTCCCAAACAAACTGCCCTGTTCCTTTGTAATCAACCCCTCCCCCCATCCCAGTCCCTGGTAGATCCACTGATCTGTTTTCTGTGTACTGCCTTTCCACATTGTCATATAAATCATATATTGGGTTGTCAGAAAAGTCATGACATATTTTGTCTATGTTTTTCAAAGGTCATTTACTTATATAAAGAACAAAGATCAATCAGTGATATACTGCCTATTTTGTTCGATAACCTTTTGCCATCTTTCAGTGAGCTTCATAATTCCTCATTCTTAGAAGGACCTGTCTTTATTTGCGAAAAACTGAACAAGTTGCTGATCTACAGCCTCATCTAAGTTGAACGTTATACCACACAAGGAGTTTTGAAGAGAGTGAAACAAGTGGAAGTCTGACGGCGCAAGGTCAGGCAAGTATGGTGGATGTGGCAACACATCCCATCCAAACTCCAATAATTTTTGACAGGTGATCAAACTTGTGTGTGGTCTCGCGTTGTCGCGATGGAACACAACTCCTTTACAATTAACAAGCTCTGGACGTTTCTGGATGATGGATTAGTTCAAATTGTCCAATTGCTGACAGTACACATTCAAACTGATTGTTTGGTTCCTTGGTAGGAGCTCAAAAAACACGACACCTTTAAAATGCCACCACACTGAGAGCATAACCTTCCTCTGATGAATGTCTGCTTTTGATGTCATTTGAGGTGAATCATCACATCAGGACCAAGACTGTTTACACACCACATTGTTGTAAACAATCCACTTCTCATCACCAGTTATCAGTCGCTTCAAAAAAGGATCATTTTCCTCACGTTTAATGAGCATATTGCAGATGTTTATACACTCCATCAAATGAACTTCTTTGAGTTCGTATGGAACCGAAATATTGAGCTTGCTTACCTATCCCAGCTTCTTCAGGTGGTCGTGAACGCTTGAAAGATGGATGTTCAATGTTTCTTCAATCTCTCGGGTTGTGTAATGTGTGTTTGACTCGATCAATGCCTTTATTTTGTTGTCATCAACCTCGGTGGGCCTCCCTGACGGAGGAGCATCGTTGAGATCAAAATCACCAGCATGGAATTTCGTGAACCATCATTGGCACTGACGTTCTTGTAGAGCATTGTCACCGTGAACTTTATGCAACTTTTCACAAGCTTGACGCGCGTTCTTCTCTTTATGGAAGTAATACAGTAAAATATGGCAGAAATGCACAGTTTGGTTTTCCATCTTCAACTTGTTGTAAAATCTCTAAAACTCAACCAAATCGTTCAATTTTTTTTAGAATGAATCTAGAACTGTCAGCTGTCAAATGACATAGCAATAACGTAGATGCCAATGACTCTAGTACTTCCAAAAATGAACTAGTGCCATCTGTTGCAAACATGCATCATGACTTTACTGAAGACTCAATAGTATATAACCTTGCGAGTCTACTGGTTTCGCTTTAGGATAATGCTTTTGAGATTTCACCCATCACCCATATTATTGCATGTATTAGAACCTGGGACCTTGAAAGTTAAAAAAAATTTTTTTTTTGAGAATATAGAGAATCATCAGACCTCTCTAGTGAAAAATTTTGAGACTAGACTCGAGAAACGAGAATCCCCAAATTAAAAAAAAATATGAAGACATCATACACATTTAGAGGCTTTGCTCCAAAAACTTAATCCCCAGTGGATGCCATAGAAAAATAAAGCCATCAGAGACACTACTCGTAATGGAAGGCAGAGATGTAAGCTAAAGCTGTGAAAACTGCCTCCAAGATTTCTAGAATTGAGGCTAATTCTGAAAGAGAAAAAAGACCTAATCCTTTTGAAAGAGCCATCAAGACCTGCCAGCTGGTCTTAGCAACCAGCTGGCTATGTTAACTACATCTCAGAACTTTCTTTGGGAATAATCGTCAAAGACGCTCAAGGCCAGAAGGAAGGAACTGTCTAGCTATGGCCATGCTTTCATTTGCTCTGAAAAAGATGGGTACATATCGAGGGTTGCACAAAGGAGAACCATGAAAACTAAGGCACGTTTTGGAGATTTTAGGAAACAAGTGTGTACCCAGAGAGGAGGATCCCATGGCTGATCCCAGCTCTCCCGCCCTTCGTAGGTGGTTAAGGATCCAAGCTGGAGCAAAGGCAGAGGCTGGCATGCTCATAAAATATTAGAAAAGAGTGTGGGGGCCGGCCCCATCCAAGCTAGATCCTCTCCTACTTGGCTGCCTAACAGGTAGTCAGTGTCCATTCTTTGAACCTCATGGCAGGAACCAAGGAAAGTGTGGGAAGGAGGGCCCATAAATACAAGCAAGGAGCTGTTTCTTCCCTCTGTGGAGCCCAGAGGTTTAGGGGATGGTCATAACTCAGAGGATGAAGAAGGCCTTGCCTAGATCTTCAAACTCAAAAGTCCACATATCTTTCTGTTTGGAGCTAAGTTTCAAAGTGACCTGCCAGGCTCCCAAAAAGGAAAATGGAAAAGTTATCCACGAGGCAGGAAATACCTGAGCGCATCCTGATTCTGGGTCCAGGGCCAGCTTACGGTCCCTAAGGCAGCAGTGCACGTGGATGGAGGCGATTGTTATAAGAGAGCATCCTGCCAGTGCCTTGGCAGAAGAAGCCCAAACAGAAGGTCAGCCCAGTGCTCTGTACAGGCCAGCCGCCATTTTGCTGTCAGCATACCACCTCAGCAAGAAATTCTGAGCACTGGTTACCTTGGATACTCCCAAGAGTCTTAGACTACAGGGATCCCGTATCCACACTCTGGGAGAAAATTCAAGCCTGAATAAAGCCCAAGCTTGGGGATCAGTTAAGTAGAGTCTCTGGTTACATATACTTTTATAAAACCTTGTCATATGTAGCTCTGCACCCTTCACAGTGCTTTCTTTAATCTCTCAATTAAATCTTCAAGTGCCTATTTAGTACGAAGCGCTATTGAGGGAGTTCAGACTCATATATTAAACCCCTTTGCCCTAGTAACTCAAAACACCAACACCTACAAACGCATGATTATTTTCTTTACTTATATTCCCTTTAAGCTATACTGAGGCTCTACTGAGTTCTGTGTAGCAAATTCAGTTTTTAGATGTCTTTACTCAGCTGAAGCTAAAAAGAATGAACACAGTCTTGGCATTAAATGGCTATAAAATTATCTGGAAATTTATAGGATGAAAAGGATTGTAGGGATATAATAAACATGGAATACAATAACTGGAATATTTCTCTGGGCTCTGACTTCTTTTTCTTTCTTACGGTTTCTGTAGATTCTCCCCCCCCCCCCCCCCGCTTCTTTATTTTATTAATGGCAGGACATTACGTATACAACATCTTAAGGATTAATTTCATCATCTACAAAATGCCAGTTTGTACTAAGTAATACATTCTGTGGTTCTGTGATTTTATTTGTCAACATGGGAAATGTTAATGACTCATCCAGACTAGCTTGGACTCTGTTTTGTGGGCAGTTTCCTTTCCTAACTTCAACTATAAGAATGTTATAAGACCCTAATTATAGGATTCTAATTCTCTTTTTTTCTAAGTTTTACTTTTTTTTTTTTTAATTGGGGAACAGTATGTTTTTCCAGGACCCATCAGCTCCAAGTCAAGTAGTTGTTTCAATGTAGTTGTGGAGGGCGCAGCTCAGTGGCCCATGCGGGGATCGAACTGGCAACCTTGGTGTTATGAGCACTGTGCTCTAACCAACTGAGCTAACTGGCTGCCCCAGGATTCTAATTCTTTTAGTAACTTTAAGAATACCATGAAATAAATTTTCTTTTAAGTTATTCAAGAAAATTCTTTATAATAAATCCAGTTTCTTTCATCGGCACAGACTCTATGGGTTTCTGCTGGTTCTAAGCCAACTTGAACCATTTTATTGTACCTGGAAAGCAAAACTGCAAGTTCACCTAGAAATTGGCAAGAACACTGCGCATTTCTTTGCCATTTGAATTCTGTGTCTAAAGTGTAGGATCCCTGGGGATTCCACTCTCAGAACTATAAGCACCATTCTAAAGCTAATTAAAGGGAGAAATCTAATCAAAGAGAGAAAAGAAGTGACAAGTCTTGGTAAGTGGTATGAAGTGACAAATCTTCCATGAAGTGACAAGTCTTTCTAAGATTTCTATGACACTATCATTTTAATGGCACAATGGTCTGCTTTCTACCCAGTGTGATTTCAGCGGTTCTGAAAGCTTCTCTACTAAAACAATGCTCTCTTGCCAGCAGCGGGGAAGGCTGGAGACCTCTCATTTTTGCACTGCTACTTAATGGCACTGAGGTATAAGACCCAAATCGTTTTGGAAAATGCAATAAGTTGAGTTAAAATTCACATGGGAGGCTGATAGCATAATGCATTCTTGATAAGGGGGGGACATAGATCCTGGGAAGATAACATGTTAGTCTTCTGGTGAAAAATTTCACTGCTTTACGACCCGCGAGGTGAAATATCACCTTTCATTTATTTAATAGTTACCTTTCAGATGCTTTAAGGTTGGTTGTGGCCAAGTAGGCTAAGCTAGCAGGTGGGTTCCAGTCAGTGGTCAGCACTCACAGATTTATTTCATTGGCTCTAACATTTTTTTCACATCTGCCTTTGGCTGTCCAATCCAGACATGGAGCATGTGTACAGTTGGTGGAGGGATTTCAGAAGAAAACCCGGCTTGCTTTCAGGCTAGGAGAGTAGGTTTTATTGTTTTGTCAAAAGGAAGGCTCTTGGTGACACTTGGAATATGTTCAGAAAATAAATGCATTTATTTCGGTTTAAGCCTTATAAATAATAAATTGTATGGGTCTCCTCGAAATGAAAATGGACTCCACACACACACAAAAATGGAGCCCTTGACACAAGGATTTGTAAACAGGGAAGGAAAGAAGGAAGGAAGGGAGGGAGGGAGGAAGACAGTAAATAAAGGACAAATAAAGTTTTAAAAACCATGGAAATTAGTCAAAATTAGTTGAACGGTTAAGTACAAGATCATTAAGCACAAAAATGCATTAAAAAACTTACTGAAATAAAATGTGAAGCCTTTTTGGAAACGTTAACCTGGTTTTCAATATAATAATATAATAATACTAATATATAATATTATAGAAAGCACTTGTTTAAGAGCCAAGAGTCCTGGTATTCAAGTCCAGGCTATTTCATGACTTACGTGGATGAAGTTGAACAATCCAATGAAACCTTGTTTTCAGTTTCCTCATCCATAGAATGGAAAGATTGGGCCATCTCTGACTCATGCAAGAGCTCCCATCCTGTATTGTCCATCACCTCTCATACCTTTAGCTCTAAATCCTATTTGGAAACTTTAATATTTACGAAAAGACATTTCCTATAGTCTCAACTAGCACGTGCATTTAGCAAACCAACTCCATGTACTTCACAATTGCGTAAGCAAACTAAGAATAAACAGTGACTCTTCACGGACCTGCACAGGTGTCGTATTACCTTTCTACAAGAAGTAAGGAACAGGCGTGCTGTTGTTATTGGGATCTGGTATCCTCAGACGGGCCTGATGCAAGGTGTATAAAATAACGAGGTTGGTTATAGGTGGCCTCTGACCCCTTTCTTCACTTCCTCCTCCTTCCTAGTATTGCATGTGGCCGTGACCCCAGGTGCCCCTGCTTTCATAATACTCTGCAGCTGCTCAGCGCCCACCTCTCTTCCTAATGCCCCACCGTTTTGTTTGCCCCTTAATACAGTGCCTCGCTCTTAAAATTCTTACCCACAAAAATCAGTCCATTTTTAAAGCCCCTAATTCAGCGGGTACGCTGATTGCAAGCGTTCATATCAAGTTGTGACTCCGTCGGCAACTTGTTCCAGAAAGGTGTAATCAGTGGAATTTCAGACTCAGCAGCAAAGTCAAAGAATTTTAGGGAGTAGAGGGAAATTTGGGACAGGACAAGGGGCAGACAGAGTCTTTCTGGTCTATAGCCTTGCTACTCAACGTATGGTCCTAGGACCAGTAGCAATACAATCAGCTGGGATCTTGTTATAAAAGCAGAGTCTCAGGCCCTCCCAGCCCTACTTACTAGTCAGACAGAATCTGCCTTTTTAACAAGACCGGGGGAGGCCGTGGGGATTTGGATGCACATTCAAGTTTGAGAAGCCCTGGTTTCCAGTATTTCACATAGGTGACTCTCTTCTCGCCTCACCTAGTGTAAAGCGAACTGTTGCTTATGAGGCTCTGTTTTCAAATAAAGATCCGTTTTATGTTTCTAAGCAGCCTTCCTTCTAATTGTTGACCCAAGGACGTACTTGCCACAAATAAAGACTCCATAATTCAATACGTTTAGAGAGGATGAGGCATTACAAAGAACTTGCATTTAACACAGCGTTGAAGGGAAGTGCGGCAACTGGGAATTAGAAAACTATTTGGCTACGCGGGTGTATTAGTGAACGCAGAAGCCAGTGAGTGGTTGAATAAAAGATTTCAATCCGTATGACAATCAAAAGAAAAGACAAGAACGGAATCACCACGCAGTTGCTAGGACCGCTATTGGTAAGAGTGGGGAAGAGGGTTAAGTTGTATATATGTTATAGGTATTCATGAAGGTAGCTGATCCAATCCAACTAACTCTACAAGGTCCTTTACAATGTCCATCTCCTGTCCTCTGTGAATCCTTCTCTGACTTTCTCTACACGCTTGCCTTTATTCAAGGGATCAGCTCTCCTGTTTGCCAGGATTGTACTGGTTTTCTCACTGAAGTGTCTGTGTCCCAGGAAGCCCCTCAGTCCCTGCAAACCAGGACAGTTGGTCACTCTCCCTCCCTTCCCGCCCCCCCAAGGTGGAAGTACTGCCCCCAACTTTGAACTACTCTGAACTCGCATCATTTATTGGGCAGTTGCCATAGTTTTGATTTACATGGCAATTATTTGCATGCAAGGAATGTTTCCCAGATTTGCTTATAAATTACTTAAGGGTAGAAATTTTCTTTTATGATTTCTGGTACTACACCTGGCATGAAACCAGTATCATGCACATATGAACCACTTAATAGTTGGAATGAAGGAACCTTTTAATAAATAACAATTGCCAGTTGGAAGTATGTCGGCCATGGAATTTCAATCTATTACATCACAAAAGTGACAATTTGGAAATCCAAATATTCCTGCTTTTGCATTGAAGACTGTTTCAATGTGACCTCAACTTAAATTTCCAATTTAATCTTTATTCTTTCACTGTGTTCCTTAAACCATGATTGATGCAAGAATGTCCAGGGAGTAAAAGATATCACAGAATGAACACGGTACATTTTCCCAGAGACTAGTGCTTATTTAATTTTTTTTTTTTTTTTGGTAAGTGGGGGTGGGATTGGGAGTGCGAATTTCTGTACAAATACGTTTTGTCAGATTTTTCATTTCAGGCATTATGGCAGATTAGATGTTCAGAGAAATCCTCCTGGTATAGAGTACCTAAAAATGGTGAAACACACACACACACACACACACCCCACACCACCACACACCACACAAATATATCATTTAAATGTGTGGCTGAATTGGTAGGAAAACTTGACATTAGCAATGCAATCAGATGTTGGCATTTGCTCTGTGGACATCTATCTACAAGGGTGGCCTAAAGCTTCAGTTTTAATGGGCTTAGTAAGCAGGGGTGAAAATTAAGACTTGGCCCCTTATGGTGGAAGATTGAATCGCAACCCCTACATGGATCTAGGACCCCCCCCCCAAAAAAAAAGATACTTCAGCATGTAAACAAGGAAAAGAGAAATACCCCACAAAAGAATCTTGTCTGTCTCAACCTAAGATTCCTTGGAGGAAAACTAGGACTCCTTTGACATTTCCCAACAAAAACCAAAATAAACAAAAGACTCTAGCTAAAAATGTAGTTTAAAGTGGTCTTGGGTTGGTAGTGCTCCACCTGGCAGAAAAATATTCCCTGGAAGAATGCACTTTAAACCTGGGCCTCAGAGACTTAACGAGGAATATGAGCATACACAGGGTAACTCCATGCTCACCTTTCTGAGGAACTGCCAAACTGTTTTTCAAAGGGCTATGCCATTTTACATTCCTATTGTAATAACATAGGAGGATTTCAATTTCTATACCGCCTTGCCAACACTTGTTATTTGTCTCTTTTATTATAGACACCATAGTGAGTGTGAAATAGCATATCTTTATGGTTTTGATTTGCATTTCCATAATGACTAATGATGTTGGGTGTCTTTTCCTGTGCTATTGGTTATTTGATTTTTGGAGAAATGTCTACTCAATGTCAAATCCTTAGCCCATTTAAAAAAATTGTTTTTTGGTTTTTTTTTTTGGTTCTTTTATTGTTGAATTAAGAGCTCTTTATATCCTGGGTACTACTACCTTCTGATAAAGCATGATTCATCTGTTTTTCCTCTTGTGGCTGTGCTATTGTTGTCCTATCTAAGAAACCATTGCCTAATGTAAGGTCACAGAGATTTAGGCCTATGTTGTGTTTTTTTCTAAGAGTTTTATAGATTTAGCTTTTACATTTAGGTTTTGACCCATTTTGAGTTGTTTTTTTTTTGTAAATGGTGTGAGGTAGATGTTCAACTTCACTCTTTTACATGTAGATGTCCAGTTGTCTCAGCACCATTTGTTGAAAAAGACTATTATTTCCCCCATTTAAATGACTTGGCACCCTTCTTGAAACCAATTGCCTATAAATGTAGAGATTATTTATGGACTATCAATTCTATTCCATTGATTTATATGTCTAAACTTGTGTTATAATATCTTTTATGACCTAATCAAATGACATATCATCACTTATGCCATTTTCTATTGGTTACACAGCTCATCTTTGGTATGATGTGGGAGGGACTACATAAGGGTATGAATGGCAGGAAGTGTTATCATTTGGGGCCATCTTGAAAGGTAGGTATCACATAATAATCATATAATTACCCAGATATACACAGAAAAAAAATATGTTCCCAGTAATTTGGTAATACAAGAGTACTTCTAAATTGGATAAAGCCTTCAAAATACTTACCCTAAACATCATGTTTAATGGTGAAACATTAAAAGTATTCCCTTTACAACCCAAAACAAGACAGAAATGTTCCCTCTCCCCAGTCTTACTCACCATTGTATTATAGGCTTTAGCCAGTGTAATAAAGCAAGGCAAGGAATAAACTATGTAAGAATTTGAAAGTAAAGTATGACTCTGTAATGCTTTTGAGATAGTATAATTTTCTACATGAAAAGCTGAAAAATAATCTGTGAGCTAGTTAATAAGAGCAATTAGTAAGGTTTCTGAATATAAGGTTATATCATCAACAAATTAAAAAATGATTTTAAAATGATAGCCTTATTATAGCAACAAAAAGTGTAAAATATTCAAGATAAAGCTGGCAGAAAATATACAAGATCTTGGAGAAATTCATAAATTTTTATTGAAAGACATTAAAGAAGACTAAATAGGGAGACACAGGCTATCCATGAGTAAGAAAAATCAGGCAAGAGGGTCATTCCCTACTAGATAAAAAAATCTTATCCTTCAGTTATAATTAAAACAATGTGGTGTTGACAATACTGCTGACAAACCAATGGAACTGACAAGAACATACAGAAATAGACTGCTATGGGAACTTGATATACCACAGAGCTTTCAGTTGACAAAAGATGCTCAATTAGACCTATTAAAAAAACTTATATCAAACAAAAATAAGTTCCAAATGGATGATTAAAGACTTAAAACTGAAAAACAAAACCTGTAAAACTTCTAAAATAAATTAAAGGAGACCTTGTCCTCTATGATCTCATGATGAAAGAATTCAAGAACAACAAGCTCAAACCACAAAGGAAAATATTGCTACTTTGTGTTCATTAAAATACAGAATAACCGGTTACCGTAGTTGGTTAGAGCACAGTGCTCATAACATCAAGGTTGCCGGTTCGGTCCCCACATGGGCCAAGGAGCTGCGCCCTCCACAACTAGATTGAAACAATTACTTGACTTGGAGATGGGTCTTCGGAAAACAATAAAATAAATAAAAAACAATAAAAATATGTGAAAAGGCCAAGAAACAGCCTAGAAGAGATATTTGTAATGTGTATCACTGGCAAAGTATTAGTACTTCTAACATTTTGAAATCCTACAAAACAAATGTAATAGAAATACAACAAAAGCCTTGATGTTATGAAAGAAAAAACATGAACAGCCACTAAATACATGAAAATGCCCCAGTGTCACTGGTAATCAGAGAAAGTCAAACTAAAACCATAATCCTACTCGTATGTCGTATCACATGTACCAGACAGGCAAAAACTAAAGGGTGGCGAGGAAATGGAGTAACAGGTGTTCCCATTCACTACTAGGGAGAATTGGTACAACCACTTCAGCAGACAACCTAGTAATTTTCTGGTGTTCTCTTGTTGTGTACAAACCACCCCAAACTTAGTGACTTAACATATCATTCCACAGTTTCCATGGGTCAGCAAGTTGGAGAGAGCTTGGCTGGGCAGCTCTGGAATCATTCCTTCAGTTACAGTGGGACATCTGGGGCCTGGGAACTGGCTGGGATCTCTCGTCCTGAGTCTCAGGGCCCCTCCTTGTGATCGCTGTACATGGGGGCTAGGTTGAGCTCACAGCATGGTGACTTCAGGCTTCAGGGTGGTCAGAGTATTTATAAGGAAGCTAAAGTCTTTTAGGAGCAAGTGTTTTAGTTAAGAAGATGCATGGCTCTTTATGAACTAGCCTTAAAAGTCACACAGAGTAACTTCTGCCATACTTGATTGAAACAATTACAAAAGCTCACCGGCTAACAAACACAGACTCCACTTCTCAATGGGAGGTGTGTCAAACAAAGTCACACTGTAAAAAGCATGTGGGTAGAAAATATTTTTGTGGCCACCTTTAGAAAATGCTATCTGCCATAGGCACTATTTACTAAAACTGAAGATGTATTTAAAATCTTATGACTCGCAATTTCACTCCTGGGTATTGACGCTAAGAAAATTCTTTCCCATGTGAATCTGGAGACATAAGACTTCGTAATTATAAAAAAACTGAAAGCAATCTAAATGTCTAGCAACACTGGAATGGATAAATATAAAAATATACTCTCTGTAAGTGAAAATGACTGAACTTTGGCCTCACGTATTGACATGGATGAATCACAAAAGCAATGTGGAACTGAAAAAGCCAAGTGTAGAATACTACATATATTATTTATATCAAGGTCAGAAAAAGCAAAGCTACTTATGCTATTTTATATTATTTAGGAATATCTACATTTGTGGTAAACTAGTAAATTAGAGAGAAAAACAAAGGAATTATTAATATAAAATTAAGATAGTGGTTTCAGGAAGCAAAAGGAGAAGCAATTTGGGAGGGGCACACTGGGAGCTTTAAGGTTCTAGGATGTTCTGTTTCTTAAGTTGAGTGGTAGTTACGTAGTGTTCAGTTTATTATTAATCTTTAAAATATATGCATATATTGAAAATACTCATTTATGATAATTCTCACAAAATTTGAAAAATATGCATTTATATAAAAGGTTTTATCACATGTATGTATGATGGAGTAAAACCAGTAGGAGCCTATTTTTCCAAGAAAGTAGTAGCCAAGGATAGAAATAGGAAACTTGTTTTCTCCTCTGACAATGGATCTTTAAAACATTGTTTTTATATGATACCATTGATATGATAGACTAGGTATGCAAAATTTGCACTCATTTTAAAGAAAAAAAACATGAGATTTCAGACATTGCATGAGGAGATGGGACAGATGCCTACATTTCTTGGCAAGTAAGGCATTCAAGTTTATTCTTTCTCTGTAAGGAGATATTTTGGCAGAAAAGTTTGAGAAGCACCAGGTCTCCTGGCCAACTTGGTTACTCATTATTTCCTAAACACAGCTGGTGTCTCTGACTTCCATGTTTTTGATCCTGCCATATCTCCAATACAAACCTTTCAAGTCACAAAATTTACTTGGTAAGATGGAGACGGTGGCAAGCCAACGTGTTCTTGCCCAGAACCAGCACGTTTTGACCTACATTCTGGGTTCCCACAGAAGAGAGACAATCCTCTAACGTTTGTGCAAGACTGCCTTGTGACCTGAAATTTGAAGACCTGAGTCCATTGTTTCATATTGACTCTGCAATAGTATGAACTCAGCCAGTGTGCGTGACTGTTTCTAGTTGATAGCTGTTGGGTGAAATTAATGGTTGCTTAATAAGTATCTTTGTTATTTAGAATTTATTTTTTAACGTATTAGGGAATCTTAGTCAAATTCCTAATAGATGGCCAGTCATTATATTGCTAAAACCACCACAGGTATTATTTGAATTTTTACTGGTAATTTCTACAGTTGGATTACAGTCGAAATAAACAGGTGGACTGTTAAGATTATTGCATAGAGAGTCTTCTATAGTTCTGGAGAGTGGCTTTTTATCCCTAAGCATGAAATTTAATGTCTTTCTACCTCTTCTAAAACAACATACCACGCATTGGCCAGCCCAACTGTGAGTCAGTGAACCTCTCACCTATGTGACTTGTTAATTGTGCCAAAGGGTGCACATGAGTGAAGCAGATTGGGTAAGGTTGTTTTCTATTGCTTATGCTTTATATGTCCCGAGGGCAAAAGACTCAACTCTTCATGGCTGTCATACCTGCCTGTTTTGGGATTTCTTAATTCATCGTATCTAGAGAAAACACTTCAGGTATACCTCCCACTTCCTATATGTGTGGTTCAGTTAAATTCAAAACTTATTTTTTGGTGCCTACAGTCACAGTGACAGAGAAAACACAGGAAATCAAGAATGAGTAAGGGGCCAGCCGTGTGGCACGTTAGTTAAGAGCTGGCTTGGTACGCCAGCTCTGAGCATCAGGGCCCCGGTTCAGATCCCACATGAGGGCCAGTGATGCTGCACCCTCTGCAGCTAAGATGGTGAACAACAGCTCTACCTGGAGCTGGGCTGCTATGAGTCGCCGGTGATGGCGTAGGCTGCAGGCCCTGCTGCAGTGGGCTGCCATAAACTACCGTGTGTGGCTGGCAGCCAGCGTTGAGTAGCCGGCAGCAGGTGTGAACTGCCGTGAGCGGCCATCCAGAGGCCGGTGACCAATCTACCTCACCTGGAAAGAGCACAATGATAATACCAACATGGGCCAGTGAAGCGACGTCCTCCACAACTAGACTGAAGAACAAAAGGACAGCAACTTGTCTGTTCCCCTTTCCCGATTCCCCAACACTGTTCCCCTCCACCAGTTCAATCAAATCTTAAAAAAAAAAAAATGAGTAAGGCCATCTCTTTTCTACTGAAGCAATACAGGATTTTTGTGTATGTATATGTGTGTGTGTGTGTGCACGTGATAAGTTAAAGTAGGTGTTTAAAAAATATATAGATAACTGTAAACAAGACAGCAACACATGCTGTGTGTAGGCTCACCAGTAGTATTTATGTGATTAAGGACAAAAAAAATAAATTAAGGCCACATACCTTATGCTTTAGTCTTTAAAAAGTTATATAACTCAAGTTAACACAGACTATCAAATGAGGTATAGCCTCTGACCTCAGCAAATAAACCTTTGTTACAACCAAATGGGGAAATATATGTAAAGCTATAGTTTTTATATGACTGAAAAAGAAGTGAAATGTCAAAAATGACAATTTAAATATTATTGCATGTGTCTAGATTTTTGGCTGATGAGCTAATGATGAGGCATAAAATGTAATTCATATATCATTATATATTTATGCCATAATTTTTATCTTGCCAACATTTCAACAAAATCATTCATTACGTTATCACTGAGATTTTCACTTATTTGTGTTCTATCTATAGTAATGATCTAAAAGTATTAGCACAAAAAAGTAACAGAATTTAAAGTGTATGAAAATTGAGTGTGTTGAATATATTTTCATTAAGAAAGTAAATGCCAAAATGTAAAATAAAAATTATTTAATACATGTTTTAAAAGTTATTTTACATATAAAAATTCTTATCTATTAAATGAACAAGTTAAAATTAATAAAATCAATATTTTAAGTCAAAATTACTTAAATAGAGCTGATGTTTAAAATGTTTTTCTTTTTGTATGAGGTCTTACATACAGTACACAAATGTTTTCTATAGTTAGAAGAACTTTTACATTTGTGTATGCCTATGTAATCACAACTTAGATCAAGACACTGAACATTTCTCACACACCAGCAGGCTCCCTCATGCCTTCTATCAATTTATAACTTGGCAAGAGGTAACCACCCTTCAGACTTCTATATTAGTTTTGCCTGTTTTCCAAAGTAACTTCTCTGAGATATAATGCACATACTGTACAACTCACCCATGTAAGGCACAATTCAATGGTTTTTAGTATAGTCACAGAGTGGTGCCACCATCACAATTAATTTTAGAACGCTTTCATCACCCTCGAAAAGAAACTATGTATTAGCAGTCACTCTCAGTTTCCCCCCAATTCTCCCAATCCACTTTCTGTCTCTATGGAGTCACCTGTCCTGGACATTTCATATGAATGGAATTATATCATATGTGGTCTTTTGTGACGGCTTCCCCGCCCCTCCCCCCTTACCAGACTATCTTCAAGTTTCATCGATGTTGTAGCATTTATCAGTACTTCATTTCTTTTTATGGCTGAAGAATATGGATATAGCACACTTTATTCATCCATTCATTCATTAGTCAATGAACAATTAGGTTGTTTCCGCTTTTGGCTATTATGAATAATGCTGCTATGCTTATTCCTGTACAAGTTTTTGTGCAGACATATCTTTTTATTTCTCTTGGGTATATTCCTAGGAGAGGAATTGCCAGGTCATTTGGTAACTCGATGTCTAACTGCCAAACTGTTTTGCAAAGTGGTTACATCATTTAAACATTTTTGCCTTAAAGTCTATTTTATCTGATGATAATATAGCCATTCAGTTTTCTTATGGTTGCTTTTTACATGATATATCTTTTCCCATTCTCTTAATTTCAACCTATGTGTATCTTTGAATCTAAACTGTGTCTTCTGTAGTCAGCACATCATTAAATTCCTTTAATGGGGTTTTTCACTATATATTTTTATTTTCTTAATGGTTTTTCAAAGACTTACCATATCATCTTAACTGATACAAATCTTCTTTATATTTATAACTTAATGCCAGTGAGATTTTAAAAAAACCTATAGTGAGTCAGGAACACTTGAGGATGTTTCCTCAGGTGTGTGTGTCCCTTGAACTGTTTTTACATCTATTGCAATGCCTACAGTGTAATTTGCTATTTAGAGCTAGAGAGACTCGTGGAGTCGAGCAAGCAGCCTACGTAACTGGGATAGATGGCTCTCTGCCTTGTCCATAAAAATTCTGTTTGTGGAAAAACAGGTGGTGACGCTGCAGGTGAGATAACTGAGGCAACTGATTTTTATTTTGTTTGGGATCTGCCCACAACCTAGGGACTGATGCCTTCAGGTGGCTCCATTAGTTCATTCCATACATTTATCAGGTGACTCATACATACTGTACTGGGTGCTTCCAGAATACATAAACAAGGCAGGGTTCCAGCTCTCCAGGCTTTCAGGGACATACCAATTAAGGTTTTCCTGATTTACCCTCTTGCTTCAGTGTCCTCATCTTAGTCCCAAAACCTTAACTCCAGATGAGTCTGTTTTCGCTAAGGCTGAGTACCAATGGAGAAATGGTCCACACATGGGATGGAATAAACGTTTATCGCTTGTTTTGGTATCATCAACGGAGATGTGACCCTTTTAAGAACTGAGATGTTTGTGTTTTAAAACCTGGTTTGGTTCCTGTTCAGTTTCCCTTTCGGGCTCCCTAAAGAACCTGGTGATTTCCTGCAAAAGGGCTCAGTCCCCAGGCTCAGGTCATTGTTCTTTGCCTTCCTCGCATCAAAATTTAGCTGCATCTCTGGGCGCTGGGACATTAGATGGCTTTCATCCTTGTGCTTTTCTGGATTTGATTTTATTTTCTTCAGTAAGTATGCATTATTGCCATAATCAGGGGAAAAAATGTTAAATCTATTTTATTGTAAAACCAAAACAAAACTTGACTGCTTCTTGTTCATTTCCTTTAGGTCTCAGTAGGAGGTGGACTAGTTCAGTTTAAATTTTAACCCAAGGAAAGCTTTTCCTTACCTCATTTTCTTATGTCAAATGCCTTTTCTTACCTTCAGTCAGCCTTAATTCCACCCAGCCTGCTAAGCCAGAAATCCTGGATACAACCTTAACTTCTACATGCAATCACTCTCTATCAATTGTCTCCTTAAATATTTCTCAAATACGCCCCCTTCTTCCTGTCCCACTTGCCCTAGTTTAGGCCTTTATCATCTGTCACCTATATTACTAATTGACCTCTCCACTTCCTTTGCATCCTCTTCCAGTACAGTCTCCTGAATCATGACTCTGTCCTGCTTACCAAGCTTCTCTGGCTCCTCACTGCCTATGCAAGTCTGAGTCAGGATGTCCCAGCATGGCCTACAAACTTCTGAAGCCCTGAGACCAGCTTTGCGTCTTGCCCCTTCTCAACTACCTGCCCGTCTCCTACATGGTCTGGCTCCCTCTTGTCTTGTTGGCTTTTAACCTTGTTTTTCCTTTGCTTGTCCCTCCTCCCTTGCCTACCAACTAAACTCTTCCTACGACTGGTTTAGAAAGCTGGAATCAGTTAGCCTTCCTCCATTTCAGCTTTCCCTCTCCTGTAACAGCAGGCTGTGATATTCATTCCACCTGGTCCTACTGTCTCCAGAGGATAATCACATCAACAGTAATGATGAGCTTCAATATAGAAAAGTGTAAAAGAACTGTTAATAGTATCGAGCACTTCCATATGCCAGTGTCTGTACTCAGAGCTTTGTTAACGCATTTCATCCTTACAATGACCCTGTTAGGCAATTTTATTACCTCTTTATTATAACAGTGATCTTATTGTCTTGAAATGGCTTAGCTATTATCTATCTCCCCAATAGACAGTTGTTCTTATTCATCTTTACATTCCTACAACGAGTGTAAGTTCTGTCCATGTAGTTTTTGGAATATGATGAAGCCAACATTCGAATTTAGCCAAGCCTTGCTCCCAAGAATTGAGTGATGTGAGATTTTCATGCATGGGGTGGAAGAGGCTTAGAATTTGGGCAGAGGCTTTCAAGGTCCCTCCAATCATATTAAATGGTCTTCCCCACTTAAGAAAACAACCTGGGAGTCATCTCGTTTGCTACCTTCACACACACCTGCACCTCAGGAAATACCCTGAAATCCTTCAACTTCTATTTCCAAAGCAACTGCCCTAATCCAGCCCCAGCATCTAGCTCATGGACTTGTCCAATAGCTTCCTATCATTGGCTTCTCCCTGTTCCATTTCTGCAGCCCTCCAGGTCATTCTCTACAAAGTAGGTTGATTTAAAAAACAAGACAAGACAAAACTTACCAACAACAAAAAATCTAAACAAAACAAGCTCTCCGGCTTAACTGTCCAACCTTCATCTTTCACCTTGCACAGTGCGTCAAGCCTCTTGGCCTTCTGTTCCTTGAACAAGCTAAACTTGTTCAGCATCAGCACTTTCACACCCATTGTCCTCTGGCTAGAACGCTCTTCTTCCCACAGTTGGCATGGCTGGCTCCTGATCCTCCTGTCTGTCTGAGCTTGGATCAGCTCTTCAAAAAGCCCTTCCCGGAGCACACTGGTTTGTTTTCCTTTCAGCACTTATCATTGCCTGACATTATCTTACTTGTTTCTTTATCTTCTCCACTAAAAACACAAGCTTCTAAGTGCAGGGGCTTCTTCTGTTGTGTTCACTGCTGTATCCCTAGCACCAAGAACACAAAACACAGTAAGTTTTGAATGAATACATGAAACAAAGGAAAAGACAAGAGCCTTCTTGGTGTATACATCAGGTGGACGGCACAGTCTCAACGGAAATGAGTCCCTGTGTTCCTACTGCCCTTCTAGTTCCTACTAGGGGGAAGGGGGAGGGAAAGCACGAAAGGCATTGGGAACGACCAGGTCCCGTTGTCATCCTGTTGGCAGAAGCAGCGATCACAGTTGTAGAAGAAACAGGCAAGCTGAGTAGGTGGCCCGTGACTGCCAGTACTGAACTCCAATGAAGGCTGCTCTGCCTTGGGATGAAGAGTGCTGCCTGCTCGCTCTGGGTGGTCAGGGTACTTGATCAAGGTACTCAGAGAGTAGTCAGTGCAGGTAAACCTGATCCATGTGTTCAGAGCTGACCACCCGGCAACTGTTGACCGTCTCATCCTGCCTGGAGGAGGGTCTGAGCGATGAGGCAGGCTAGCTCAGCTTGTGCTGCTTTTGCAGGCTGTGAGCGTGGCCCTTCGCTGTCTGCTGCCCTCATCATTCCCTCTTCACCCACCTTGACCCGAAATTCACCTACGCCGTTGCCTTCGTAAAACCTAAGCGATGAACTGTTCCAGCTCACCTCTGTCCTAAATCTCTCTGCATTACTATTTTTTCTTTGTGAAGTCCCCCTTTTCATTACTTCATTGCCCCATTCGCTCACGTATCTTACTGTCTCCCAACCCAGCGCGCACGAGCCTGCAAAGCGCAGCTGACGCAGCCTTGCAGCCTCCCATGAGCAACGCTTCTGACTAGTGCCTCTAGTCTGCTCCCGGAGGGTCGGCTCAAACGGCAACGACCCTGCGTCTTAGACGCGGCTTCTGGGCGGCTCTGGAAGAGGCGCCGCGCGCATCAGGCCCTCGCTACCGGGCAGGGCGCCGCTCTGCACTTGCAGGAAGTTGTCCCGGTCCCGTTGCTGCCACACAGCGGGTCGCCTGGGCAGAAACGGAAAGCAGAGCCGCCAGCGCTCCGCGTGCCCCGTAGGGCGCCGGGGCCGGCCGGGGGCTCTCGCGCCGCGTCCCCGCGCGCGCCCGGGAAGGGGCGGGGCGGCCGCGGGCGGTGGGCGGGGCCTGCGGCCTCCGGGGCCGCCAATGAAATCCGGAGCCGGCGCGGACCGTGCGCGTGACGCTGCGTAGCGGGCTGAGAGGCTGGGGGCGGAGGGGCCCCGAGCCGGGCGCCTTATCTTCGTCTGCGGCGGGGCTGGCTGCGTCGCCGGCCTCGGGGACCTGGAGAGCCGCCCTGCGCCGACCGCCCCGCCTGCATCCCCTGCGACGGCTTCCCGGCTGTGTCCTCCCTGCGGAGGTTCCCGCCGCCGGGCTGCGGCCCCAGGTGATGCGTGTGCTCCCAACCCCTTGCTCGCTTCCCGTCGGGGTCCACCCGCCTCAGCCGGAGAAGAAGGGGATGGAGGTGGCGGCGGCCACTCCGGCCCGGAGGGCCTGGCCTTGTCCTGGGCTGGGGGTGCGGAGGAAGCGGCCCGGAGCCGGGGGAGGGGAGGCTCGGCGAGTCCTAGGGAGTTTGGGGGGGATGGAGAGGGCGGGAAAGTTACCATCGGGCGCCCGGAGGGCTGGTAGCCTTTTAAAAACCTTGGTTGGAGGTTGGTTTGGTGTCCCCCCCAAATCCGGTGGCATCGCTCACGCCGGTAAGTCAAGAAAATGATGAATTAGAGGACGTTATAGTCCTTAAAAAAGCGAAACCAAAAAGGCACCCAGGAAGTCCGCTTCTAATTGATTTAGGGAAAAAAACGTGTGAGGGGATGAAGGGCACTTGAAGACATCGCAGTCTGCTTGTCTGGGCACCGGAGCCTTTAACCGAGCTTATATTTTATTCCTGAATATTAGGACGTAGTTAGGTTTCTGTCGTTCTTAAGTGTCAATAGCCATGCAGTTTAAAATCTATATTTAGAAGTTATTTATAAGGGAGAAACAACTGTAAACTGTAGTCTCCATATTTATATATAGATGAAGGTCACTGGTCACTTCATATTTAAACGGCTGCCATCTGCTTAAACTACTCCCCCCCCCCGAACCCCCCTCCCCCAGAGTGCTTTCTCCTTTCCTTTGAGGTAGAATTCAACTTGAAGCATTTTTTTTCCCTTGCTTTAAGTTGGTCGTAGGGATGAATGACTTGTGTGTCGTCTAGGCACGGGAATGGATTTTGGAAGGAGCTCTGATCTATTCAAGAGTAATCGTTTAAAAATGCCCGTGTCTCAATGGGTCCCACACTTAGCGCTCTCAAACATGCCACCTTCTCTTAGGATCAAGACCAAGTACTCACTGCCACTCTTCCTGTCTCCAGTTCATTTGGGGGCCAGTTTACTCCTGTCTCTCTGGGCTCAAGCCACACTGGTTTTATTTTTGTTCTAGGAAAGCCTCTTTCTTTTTACTAACTCCTGATCTTGGGGTTTCCTCCACCTCTTCGGCCCTATTCTCTCCCTTCCTCCAACTCCTGTGTGTTTCTGGATTATCAGCCCAAATATCACTTCTTCAGGAAACCTATCCTGCCCCAGTGACACCCTCCTAGCACACTCTGTTTTCCTTAGCAGCCGTTAATCATCAATTGAAGGGAGTTGCATTAGTTACTTAGATGCCTTAATTGTTTCCTCTACTGGCATGTAAATTTCATGCAGGCTGGGCTAGTCCATCTAATTTAGGTCTTGATTCTCAGAGCCTGGCCCAGCCCCTGGCACACAATTACAGAATGAACTGAGCGGGAGGATCGAGGAAGGAGCTTTTGAATGGGAGATTTTAACTAGGGAAGAGGACCTGTTTCCATTGGGAAGGAAATGTAAAAAGGTTCTAATACATTTATTTTTGGAATTTATCACGTAAGGATGAACAAGCATACTGACTATATAGATGTAAAGGAGAATTTGCCTCCTGTGTTTTTTAGTTTGACTAATTTGACTTAATGACTTAATTCTTTGACATGTAAATATTGTAGGGCTGTATTAAGGCAAACCTTTGTTTAGAAGAATGAGGAGGGAGAAGTTTTGTTTTGGATTGTAAATTTAGCTGCAATTGTTTCCTTTCCTCCCCCCCCCCCCTGTCCCCCACTGAACCTGGGAGTGGCATAGCAAAGTTGACCTAGAGTAGGCACTCAATATTTATTTATTTTACAGATTTATAGGTTCTTTTGAAAGCTTTATTAACAGGAACACTGTGGGCAGGCTACAGTTCACACTTCTTTCGACATGGTTCATTTATTTCTCAAACCAATTCTTTTTGTTTTGCTTTTGTTAAACAGAAAACTACAGGCCCAAAATGGTGTCATTTGTGCAAAAAGCCCTTACCAAACCTAGACTTAATACCTGATCTAATTGCAGTTTCAGCCTCTCCTAGAAACATAATCTTAATCAATCTGCCTGATAAGACCCCTCCCCTCTGCCTTCCCCTAAGGGCGACCTTGCCTGAAGTAGTTTTTTAACTTCCTAGTCCCACCATTTTTCTGCCTATAAAAGCCTTCCATTTTGTGTGACTCATCAGAACGCCCTTCTAGTTATATGGGATGCTGCCCAATTCATGAAATCGCTTAATAAAGCCAATTAGGTCTTCACATTTACTCGGTTGAATTCTGTTAACACTTTCTTAAGGCCAGTTAGACTATTAACTGAACATTACAAAACCAATGCATAGATTAGATTCTTGGGAAATAATTGTTTAACCAGTGTGTTGTATTTTAAAACGGTTAATCTAGTCAGCTTTACATCACCTTGGGTGTAAATGTTTTCACTGCTGCTTACCTGCTATGTGACTTTGAGCAAGTTTTGTCGTAGCATTTCCAAATCTTTTGCATCTTTGAAAATGGAAATGGTAAATGAGATACGTGATGCACTTAGCCCTGGTGCTCGGCACTGCAAATGTTCCAGACTTGGTATAAACGTCAGCGTCTGGCGTCTTTAATGCTGGACCTTGTAGACTAACTAGTCTTATGATCGGTATTTTCACTTCCTCAACTCATTTTGCAACCCAATCCAATATATTTCTTTGCCCTTCTTCCTGAAACTAACTGTAGAAGTAAATTGTAGCTATTAATGTCCCCAAGTGATGAAATAGCCTACGTCCCACCCTCCTTTTTCTTTTCTCCATTTTTTTGGCCCTACTGAAATTTTCAATGATATTGACCATAGATTACCTCTGGAATCATTTAACTTGGTTTCAAACATTTCTTGCTCCTGGTTCTCCTCTAATCAACACTAGGCCTTGCTTTCTATTGTTCTTTGTCTTGTAATCTTGGGAAAACTGCTTAACCACCTGCAAAATGGGGTAATAGTACCATATGCATTGAACAGGTGGTTATGAAGATTAAATGAGCCGTAGTAAGTACTAGGTAGATGTTAGCTTTATTATTGCCTAGGTAACCTCTTTCTGATTCATGGCCTCTCCCTGGGAGATACCTTTCCTGTGCCTTGGCCTTAGCTGCTGCCCGTACACTGATGAATCCCAGATCTCCATCTTTAGTCCGGTCTTGTATATTCATCTGCCTGTGGGTCATCGTTACTTGGCTGACCCACATGCATATCATACTGAACTTGTCTACTCCTTTCTCTTCTATAATTACTTAGCTTAATGGCATAGCCTTAGCTGAGTTAGAAAACTCACTTGGGGTCTCCATTTCCAACCGTCTTCTGGGTTTAATGTTCGTAAATTTATCTCCTTATCGCTTCTTTCTTCATGAAATCGTTTGTTCACTTAGTAAATTCATGTCATTGGACCCTTACTTCAGGCCTTTATCGTCCTTTGTTCTCCTTGCCAACCTCTCCTTTCTCTAGCACGTCCTCTATCTTGTCTCTGGAGTTGTCTTACTAAAGGCACCTCTTGTTTGAAAATCAAGCTCCTTGTTTGTGTGTGAAGTTCCAGACTCTTTAGAATGACCCCTAAGGGCCCTTGACCTTTTCTGTTCTTACCCTTCTACTTCCTCTGCGCTCAGCCTATTCCTTCTCTTCCTTTAATATTTTACCTTCTTCAGGAAACCTTTTCTGATTGCCCCTAAACTCAGTTGGCCACCAGGCCTGTATTCCCTTCCTACTTCGTGACATCTCAACTACTATTTTGTAACACCATTAGGTGTTACAATTACATTTTTATGTCTTTCGCCCACTAGGTTTTCACTTCTTGAGAGAACAGACTGTTGTAGTCATCTGTGTATCCCAGGGCCTGACACATAGTAGACCTCAATAAAATGTTTGAAATAACGAATCCAACCACCAAGGCCTGTACTTGGTCTGGTTGTGTTTTTCCTAGCGTACTCTCTTCCTCCCATCCTGACTTGATGCCTAGCGCATTTCTGTTGCTTCTTTGAACCCTGGCTCTGATGTCGTCTCCTCCGTGAGGACTTGTTTGACTTCCCTAAATAGTTATCCCTTCTCTTGACACATTTTGTGTGTATGTGTGAACAGTACAATGAGGTAGACCTGTATTATTACAACACATTTATCTAACATCATTGTAGAAAGAGTTGCTTAATGTACATTTAATTGGCACACACCATTTAAGCATCAGAACTTAAAAAAAAAATGCAGTGCACATTGCCTTCCCTTCTATGTCTAAACTACCAAAGCCTTTTTAAGATGTGCCAAGGTCATCAAAGCGTGCATTTCAGCGAAGATTTGCTTTGATACAAGGATGTATTGCGGAACGCAAGCAACAGAACTCTTGATCCTACACTAAAAAAACCTATGCCTGCTCTCTTTTTAATGGTGATCCCTACTTTAAAGTTGCCTTTCTTTATTGTCATGTGCTCGTATAGTTATGCTCCTGGCAATCACTACTTTTTTCTGTTTCAATATGGGGACAGGATTACCCCAACATAAGGTTATTGTTAGCATTAAAGGAGGTACTGTACACAAAGGTCTTATCAGAGAGAACAGAAAATAGTAAGTACACAACAAGGGAACTTACTAACAATTCTAATAACGTTTATTCTAATTTTAATTGTTTCAGGGGAATAATCTCTCAATTTTGAGAGGTTTTCCAGTGGAGTAAAGGGCATGGCATTCGTCAGCAAATTGTTTTTCAGTGTCTTAGACAACCTAAGCTTAGAATTGGGTCCTGAGTGGCAGGTGTGGATGAAAAGTCCTAAGCTCTGGGACAGATCATTGTGATGCATATACAACTGAAATCCCAAACTAGGTAAATTTCCTTATTAACTGTTTCATATTTATTTTTTACTATTAATAGGTAAAGTTAGAAAGAAAAGTGAACATCAGTTCCAACTCTCATACCAGTCTATGAATGGTTGTTTCACAAACATTTGAAGGGCAGTTTTGTTTTATTTCCTTAATGCATGTAAAAACGCTTGGTAACCATTTATTTTATTCAACAAAGGTGTACTACATGCACACTGTATTCCAGGCATGGTTACATTTTAGATACGCGGATCAAGTATCTAGTTCACCATTTTATCCAAGTATTTTAGGTACTTGGATAAAATGGTAAACAGGACAGAATTCTCCCTTTCCTGAGGATTCCGGTCTTGTGGGGTAGATACACAATAAGCGCTGTCATATATCAGGCAGTAAGTGCTTTGAAGAAAAATAAAGCAGGGTAAGGAATAAGGGTAACGGTGTGAGAGCGTTCATTTTAGTTAGGGTAGACAGGATGGGACATTTGAGCAGAGAACTTGGAAGGCAAGGAGAAAGCCGAGAGGGTATCTGGGGGAGGTGGTCCAGCCAGAAGAAACAGCAAAGGCCCCTAAGTGGGAATGAGCTTGGCTCGTTTGCGAGCTAGCAAAAGGCCAAAGTAACTAGAGTGAGAGCAAGTGAGAGCATTGTGGCAGGAGGCTGAGGGTGCCAGGGGAGGTGGGCAGGGAGGGAGGTGAGTGGCAGGCCGATCATGGAGGAGTGACTAGATGATGGTGAGGACTTAGAACAGAATCCAGTGTTTGAAGGGTTTTGAGCAGGGGAGTGACTTGCTCTGACTTCCCTTTTAAAAGGATTACGAATGCTGTGTTAAAAAATAGACGAGAAGGGAGAAGAGGACGAGAGTCCAGTTAGAAGGTGACTGCAGTGTAAGGTGACAGTGCCTTAGACTCACGTGAAGGTGGTGGACATGGTGAGAAAAGGTTAGAATTGGACATGTATTTTGATGGCAGAGTAAAATGAACTTGTCGTTGGATTGGATAAGGGAAAGTAAAGAAGCTGGGGTGAGTCCCATTAACTGAGATGGGGAACACAGTTAGAATAATAGAATTGAAGGGAACATCAGTAGTTCAGTGTGGGTCATGTTCAGCTTGAGATGCCTATGAAGGTGTCAGGCAGGCCTGTGGATGTGAGCCTGGAGCTCGGGGAAGTGTGGGCCTGGTGGGGAGGGAAGGGTATCAGAGAATTAGGGTGGCGGGAGGCATCAGAGTAAGTGAACTGGTGCTGCTCACAGGGTTACGTGCTGGAACTCAGAATTATGGATGTGGTGCAGTTATTGGTGACAGTCAATTCTAGTGTGACTGGGACATCCAAACAGCTTGTTGTAGACAGGAAGAAGGCAAGGAGGTGCAGGCCAGGGTAGGAGATGGATGGATATTGAAGTAAAAGGAGATATGGGGAGTGAGGGAATGAAGGGAGTGACCAGGAGGACAGCACTACTTGCAGCGGGAGGGGTATGGTTGTGATAATCCGGCTGTTTCAGGTGTTTAAGGAGGGGAAGGAGGAAGAGTGACCTAGAAGTTACAGGAAACGAGGAGGACAGTGCCCCCTCCAGGTCCTGTTTAATGGCAGCAAGAAAACACTGGCCTCACATCGAAGGGCAACGATCCATGTAAGCGCTTAGCAACATGTAGCACTAATTACAATGTGCACTTTTGACTTTGCAACAGCAAAGTAGTTTGCCTCGCTAGTATCTAGGTTGGTCAGGGAATGAAAAGTCCAGCTCTCCTTCATCTCTCACCTGGATGATTGCAGTACTCTGGTAACTACCTGGTCTCTGGCCTGCACTCTTGCCCTTGTGGTCTGCTCTGCACACAGCGGCCCAAAAGTCCCGTCGACCTAGAGAAAGAACAGCTGAGCTGAGCATTACTATAATTTGCCTCCATTTTCTGCAATAACAGCCCCATACTGTTAGCTGACATACATGGCAGAGGAGCTCAATCTTATGGTTTACATGATCTGAGGATTTGGTCAGAATCGAGGTGAGCTATTTTAAGTAATAATTATCCTTCCTATCATCTGTATATATGACAATAATAAAATTCGTTAATGTTGTGGAGACCACATGGTGTTTGAGCTGTATTTGAGGAAGTATGTAATTATAGCACTTTGTTTACCCTCATCTAGTACATCATAAAAGCAAACACAAGTAGAATTTGAGGAGTGGTGTGGCTTAATGGCGGACTGTATCGTTTCGTATACAGGAGGTAGATAATGTAGGTATCAGATCACTTAATTTTTAAAACTTGGTTGTGCATAATAAATGTTGGCACTTTAGTATGTGTTATCTTAACTGTTTTTGTGATCATCAACTGCAGTAGTATTTATCTTCATTTTCCTAGATGAAGAAACAGATTCAGAGAGGTGGGAAGAATCACCCAAGGACATAATGATATGATGGAGCAGAGACATAAACTCCCACGTTCTGATACCAAATCCTGTGCTTTCTGTTGTATTGCCATCGTCTCACTTCCTGCTAATAGAGGAAATGGAGGCCAATGATATTAGTCAGACTGTGACATAAAAACTTTGTTACTAAATTAGCGTTTTCTTTTCTGGCTTACTTCTAAACCAAGTAGATTAAATTATGGCCATGTAATTGTGCAAACTCAGTGCCTGTGTTTCAGCTTTCAAAGTAAGGCTTTATTGTCTAGACTAGTGTGGTGGATCCTGATATCATCACCAAGGACTTTTAAAATGTTTTTTATTTTTCTACGGGGTACCCAGGCTTAAAATTTATTTTATTTTTTTTGCCTTGGTAAAAACATCATGTATTTGCCTGTCAAACTTGATGTATTAAGTATTTTTTCACCTCTTAATACGTGCTTTTAATCAGCACGAGATAACTGATTTCTCATTGAGTTGATAGCCTCAGCCAAAAGCAAAGGAACGTTATTTTCATCAGCCTGTATTGTTTGGTTTGTATGATAAATGTATAATTGTTTCTTTCAGTCATTGAAATATTTGAAGTAGTTTTCACATACGCTTAGGAGTCTCGGGGCCCTCCCACCCCCAATTCAGAACAGTTGTGGTAGATCTTACTGTCGAGTAGGATGTCTAAAGATGTTAACAGTCAAGATGATGCTCGTTGGCCTCCTGCCAGCATACATCCTCCTCTTGAATCTCTAAGGTTCAGCACCGTATCCTGTTCCTTAGAATAACGGGTTGCGGCATTAACGGATACATCCACTTTCTGTACTAAGGCATGCCTGTCATGTTCCAGAGACTCCCCACTAGATTTGGGGGATTCCAAGAGAAAAAAACCACGTAGTCCTTGTCTTTGAGAAACTTGTGCTCGTGGAAGAGGCCGATAATATTGCTCTCTGAGCATAGTGGTGTGATGGAGGCGCAGGGTGCTGTGTGACTGTGGAGGAGTGAGGCGAGCGATGGTGGTCAAAGAAACCTCAGAAGGGACTTAATCCGGCGATTCCAGGGAAGGCTGTGGAATCTGGTAGTTCTGGTTTTTTGAATCCCAGTTCTGCTGTTGGAGAATCAGATGATGTGGGCCCAGTTAAATCACTTCCCTAAACTATATTTTTCTCATCTGTGAAATGAGACTAACACCTACCTCCTAAGTTTGTAAAGATTTCCTAAGAAAATGCAAAGGACTCAGCACAGCGCCTGGTTAGGTACCTAGTAGCTGCTCACTAAATCACAGCTGCTGTTTTTCCTGCCACCGCTGCTGTGACTCTTACTGTAAAGGGTGAGTAGAGGTAGCTAGATAAAGGAAGGGCAGAGGAGAACTGGCTTTCTAGAAAGAGAGTATATGGGAAGACACGGTGACCAAAGACAATATTTGGGGAATGCAATAATAGTACCTGCCTTAAAGATTATATTGAGATTCAAATACATAATGCATGTAAAGCACATAAGCGCTCAGAAGGAGAGTCCCTATTTTTAATCCACATTGTCCCCTGTGTAAGTTTTTCCTTTTTGAAACATCTTGGTCCCTTTCATGCATCTTTCTGCCTCTTGTTGTCTTGCCTGATTTCTACTTCTTGAGAACAGCCCTCTGTATTTAGTTCTCTTAATTGTTTGTGTTGGAGGATTAGATGCTTTTCTAGCGTCGTCTGTTCCTGTTACACGATGACTTTTAAATTTATCAGTTGCTCTGACCTAGGTTCCCTTTAATAGGATCTTATTGGTCTCCCCAAATTTCTCCTTGATATTATATATCCATCTACTCTTCCATAATTATTTCATTTGTTCAATTTCAGGGAAAAAAATTAGAAGGGACCTGACCTAGATTTGGGGCCTGATCTAGATTTGTCAGATATTTACTTTGCCAAGCAGCGATATTTAAGAAAGCAGTCCAACTCACCATGTGTACATTTCATACAGAAAAGAACATTTTAACCTAAAAATCTACAGAGACTTTAATCTTAGAATTTAAAAGTACGTAGCTTTAAAAATAATGTAATGAGTACTTCATTATTTTTCTCTTTGCTTCAGACTGATAAAAACTTGATATGTAAGTAAAACACTGCTTTGGAGTAAACCTTGTTCTGTCTTGACGTTGATCTGGCCCAGATTTGACCTTGCTCATATCTCTCAGTGCTTCAAATGGCTCACCACTGCCTGGCTGAAGCAAGTCCTAGTTTCTGAGACCTTTACAGTTTGACTCCAGCTCCTTCCCCCCCCCCCCCCCCCCCATCACAAATCTCTGTTACCAACTTAACAAAAAGTTTAGATAGTTAGTGGTGGTTGTAGTTTGGATCGGACCCAGGTCACATGTGGTCCTGTCATTAGCTGCATGGTCTTGGGCACGTTACTGTAATGGGAAAGCCTCCTAATCCTAGGGCTGTGCTGGTGCTGTCAGCATGGTGATTCTGCGAGCTAGCCTTGCACTTAACAGCTGGGTCTTCCTGCTCTTCTATTGAACACAAACAGTTTCATTGACCATCAACATCAGACAAGGCCGTTCTGTGGCCAGAATGGATCAAGACAAAACATGAACATTGTCCAAGTCACAGAATTTCCAGCATCCGCCTCCCCAGGCTGATGTGAGTGATGGTGACTGCTTTATTGCTCCCGCAGGTCCAGGGGTCCCTTCAGGTGGAGGCGGAGTTGGCGAGGAAAAAAACGCGTGGAGACACAGGAGCGCTTTCTCAAGGAGAAGTGTCTCACTTTATTTTACAGCATGCCTCTTTTTATACCAGGCAGTTTAACCATTGTTTCATTAGTATCAGGGTTTTACTTCCTCATAATTCTTATGCTCCAGTGTACAGCTATACCTTTTCTATGCTAAAGACTAACTTATCCCAACTACGCCCAAATCCCTCCACCTACAATGACTGCGACCATGGCCTGAGCCTTTACATAATCGCCTAAAGGATGGTTACCATGACCACCCAACATTTATTCTAAAAACTATTGTCTAAACAGAATCTTAAGATTTACAGGGCATGTACTTTGACCTTTACTAAGAGACCAGTAGTGTGACTAAAATTACCTTTAGTGTATAAAATATAATTATTGTGATATATCTATTAGAAGGGGTGTAAGATCTTCATCCTACTGGGGGGCATCCAAAGGGGAATTTAAATTCTTGAAGATATAAAGGAGTATCTGTTTCTCAGTCAGAGCTTCAGAATTTGTCACAATTGCAGTGTTTGGCCATGTCAGATACTGAGGCTCAGACGGCTCCCGGCACTTTATCAGTTACAGCTCTAGCCTTCCTCTCGTTGCCCTCCCCCCCACCAGGTGTGTGTGTGTGTGTGTGTGTGTGTGTGTGTGTGTGTGTGTGTATATATATATATATATATATATATATATATATATATATATACACCAAATCATAGAATTGTGCCTGTTTTCTCTGACAGCACCCAAGCCGGAGTGAACCTCTGCTTTTTTGGACATTCTCCCAAAATCATCTAGCCAAGTCTCAAATCCTAAATAAAGTCATTTCTAATGCTCTGCACAGTTTCCCCAAGGGATGCATTCCTAATAAACCCAGGTTGTTCAAGTATAGGTACGAGTGTGTTCCTGGTGTGTGGGTAGAGGGATGGATAGGAACAACTTTGAGCCTTCTGTTTTCTCATATGTGAACCAGGAATAATAACATTTTTGCAGAGTTGTTAGGAAGATTAGATGAGAAAAAAGGAAAGCACTCAGCAGAGTCCTTGAACTTAGTAGATATTCAACAAACGCGTGCTTCTTGTCCTCTATCTAGTAAAGCAGTCTGATCTCTCATGGTCCCTGACCAGGGCTTTCATGGACCTTGTTTTAACCCTTTTTCAGCCATGGAGTGCTCTGTTCTCATCCTTCAAGACTCAGCCCAAATGCCTTCTTTTCTGTGGAAACTTGACATCTTTTAATGTTCTTTGCTGCCTCTGAACTTCAGATATTTATTCTCTTTACCATTGACTTGATATTAGTCATACTGTATCTTTTATTGGATTCTTAATTTTTCATATACTTATGCCTTGTTGAACGAAATTGTTCTTGAAGAATGGGGGCCATGTTTAAATAAGGGCCTTTGAAACTAGCCACCTACTTTATAGGGATGAATTTCTTCAAGTTTTTTTTTTTTATAGTGTCTTGTACTCAGAAAAAGCTTAAACAAGATTAAAGTAAAATAAAAGGAAGAGAATATATCATCATTTTTCACCTCCCCTAAATAGGGTGATACTGTGAAATTTGCCTAACCCAGATACCTTTGTTCAAAACTTTTTGCGTCTTCTTTCCTAGATAACACAATGGTGGGTGAGGAGATGTCTCTGAGAAATCGGCTATCCAAGGCCAGTGAAAAGCCTGAAGGAAAAGAAGACCAGGGAAACCCTACAAAGGAGTCCCTAGAGTCACCTAATAATGGTGAGGCTTTTAATTTTCTTTTCTTTTTTTTTTTTTGTGAATTAATGAAATAGAGAACAAATTCAGTGTTCTAGAATAGGAATCCCATCTTTAGTGCTCTTTATTTTAAATGGATTTGCTGGTAGGCACTGTAAAGATAACAGAAGACAAAAAATGGATTGATAGAGACTAGAAAGGAACACCTCGGTTTAAGCGTCATTCACAGCCGCCTTAGATTTTATTGGTGACATGGTGTACATTTCATAGAGGTGAACTGTATTGATGTCAGTGGAATTTGCAGTGTATACTTTAATTGAGGATTCATCACGTTGAATTTTATGTATCTGGTAATGAAGACGTTAGAAAGTATGCCCTTTCTTGTTAACTATATCAGTGAACATTTTGGGGGTTTCTGTTATGTTCTAGAACATTCATCCATTTATTCATTCCTTCAACCACCTAACCTACCAATAGCTATTGATGCCCTGCTAGGTGCAGAGGCTTATAAAAGTGATCAGTAAAGGTGTGTTTGTCCTCATGGAGCTCCAAGTCAAGTGTAGGAGAAAGACTCCCTTCGTAATTAAAATAATTAGATTATTACAAGTAAGTGCTACTAATTACTTTCTTACTAGATGTGATGAGCACAATGAGAGTAATAAGCAGCATACCTAACCTAATTCTGTACCAGGCTGTAAATGTTGGGGGAGAGAGAGATTGCGGAGTTTTGTACTTACATCCAAGTCTGTTTAATACATGAATACAAAGAAGAGTATGACAGTGCTTGTTAAGGTCAAGGCTTATGCTTAAGATTGATAGACGTGTAAACACAACTCCAGCAGATGTCATCTATTGCATCAGGCTATTTGTTTTTCCAATGACATTTGTATAGGTGTTATTTCAACAAGGATTTGAAATTTGAGGCTTGTTTGCTTAACAAATAGGGATGGAACTTTCTGAGAAGTTGTCTGGCGTCCTGAGACTTGTAAAGAAACATAATTTTGCTTTTCTTTCTTAAATTTAATTGTAAATACCAGCAGCTGGATACCACCAGGAATATAAATGTTGCTGCTTAAGTTTGCATAATGAATTTTATTGATTAGCTATTTATGAAACATTTGTATTGCATATGGGCTAGTTTCAGTATGATACAAAGTGTGAATTTTGACACAACATTGGGTAGAAACATTCCCCTTCCATGATTTAGGGACTGTGTGATATAATCCATTTTATCTGTCTTAGAGACAGAAAAACTACTTTTTATTGAAACTTCTGTCATCAGATACGATTTTCTCTTTATGTTTCAACTTTGAACAAGTGTTTGACTCTAATTTCTACATATTTTCAGTACTCCATATTTTCTTAGTTCATTAAGTTTTAATCATTCTGGTCTTTAGTGCAGATAATAAAAATTGAGTTTTTTAGCTTCGGTCAAGAAGTATAACCTCCTCCTTGGTTTAATGTAAGTAATGCTGATCTGAAAATAGAATGTGTTTCTTCACTTACTTAAATATTTGTTCACTTTGGGGAGTAAGCAGACGGGTAAATTGCGGCCTTTGAGCCATGCCAGTTAGTGTGGCCCGCCAGCCAGGACCACGGACGTCTGCGCCCCCTGGTAGCTTATTAGAAATGTTCCACCTTACGTTTATTGAATACATTTTCATTGTAATAACATTCCCAGATAATTCATATGCGGGTTAAAGTTTGAGACACCGATCTTTGTGGCAGTTTTCAGTTGGGGTGTGTATGAGTCAGGGTCTTACAGAGAAATAGAACCAATGGGACATGTAGATACAGAGCAAGATTTATTATAAGGGATTGGCTCAGATGGAGGCTGAGAAGTCTGGCGATGTGCTGTCTTGCCAGCTGGAGGCCCAGAGGAGCCGGTGGTGGAGTTTCCATCTAAACCTTATGCCCCAGATCCTGAGAATCAGGGCTGATGGTATGTGTCCCAGGCAATTCAAGCAAGAGAGCTTAGTTGCTCTTCCTTCGCCTTTTCGTGCTGTTCGGGCTCTCCGGTGTCAGAGAGGGTGGTCTTCACTCTGTCTACTGATTCAAATGCTTATCTCTCTGGAAAACAACCAGAAATAACGTTTCACAAGCTCCCTGGGCTTCCCTTCGCTCGGTTAAGTTGACACAACATCCAAGGGTATGCGTGAGAATCACCTGTTGAATGAAAAGTGATTATCCAACAAACAAAACCAACGTCTTGGACCCCATTACAGATCGGCTGAATCAGAATCTCAGGGGGAGAGTCCAGGAGTGTTAAGTTTGGAAAAGCTTGTTGGATAACACTGATGGGCATCGCTGGTTGAGAACCACTGCTGTCAAGAACCCTGAGACTTAGCTAGAACCACCTTGTGATATGTCACTTTGATATGTCGCAGCGCCAACGACTTTTTCATTCAACTCAATTTATGTAGTTCTTGAATTCCTGTTTTGTGGTTCATAATTCTAGTAAACTGTGGGCAGAATGACCTTATGTCCTGTTTGCTTAGGCTAGTCTCCGTTTTTACCCGTGTCCAGTATAATTCTTGCAGTGGATCCTTGCTTTCTCAGAAGTGTCCCAGTTTGTTTGCTAAATTATATGGTCACTCCAGCCGTGGGGTTGTTGAATTAATAGTGACCATTATAGATGTTATAGCATTTAGTTCACATTTTCAGAAAAGTATCATTAGTTTATCCAGTGCCTATCAGGTGAAATTATGGTTAATTAGCTTTCTTGTATTTTGTGGCATTTGTTTGAAATAATTCCAGTTCTGAAGAAAACTTTTTGTCTGAATTGAGAATAGTATTATTACCTGATTTTAAAAGCAATATGTGCTAATAAAAGTTTTTCTTCTTCTATGATGTACATGCAATAAAGTGTTCAAATAATTCAAAATATACAGAAAAGGGTAAAAAAGAGCAGAAATGACACAATTCTGTCATTCAGAAATGAGTGTATATCCTTCCAGAGATATTTCATTTTCATAATTCAGTAACATTTTATATAAATAGAATATTTTACATGCTGTTAGGTAACTGGGGTCCTTAACACACTGTAGACATTTTCCTGTTATCAAGTAACAGATGAGTGGCTACAAAGTATTATATTTTACATATATCATATATAATTTACTTATTTCTCTGATAAATATTTAAGCTGTTTCTTTTTTTTCTACTACAAACAAATGATAATGAATAACTTTACATACAAGTTGTCAGATGTCTAAAAGAGAATTGCAAAGTCAAAGGATATTATTTTAAAATATTTATTTTGATACATAATATTGGATTGCAGCATTTACTTTTACACTCTCTATAGTTATCCTTCTGTGTTTTTGTTGTTAATATCCCTGTTTAGATTTTAAGTCTTATTTCTTTTATACTGCCTCTTTTCATGGCAGTGTACCTGTCATTTCTGCTTTTTCTTTCCGATTTGCATCTCTTATAACATGTTGTGGAATGGTTCATTCTAGGAGTCAGCAGAAATGAGGACCCTGTGTATAATGTAACAGGAAAAACTAAAACATGGAGTCTTATCTAGACCCAGTATTAGTTCTGCCATTTACCAGTATGGTCTTAAATGTGGAAATGTGATTTGGGTAGATGGGTCTAAGTTCTTTTTCTTTACTTTTCTCCTCGTTTTCTTTTCTCCTCTTGCTCCTTCTTTCCTTCCTCCCTTCTCCCCACTTGGCCCCTTTTCCTCTTCCTCTTTCTTTTTTCCTTCCATTCCTCCCAATTTTTTATTGATATAATTTACATTCCTTCCAGCTAATCCCTCCCTGGGTAAACTGGCAGTTACTGAGAGCAACTTGCTTCTTAAGATGGTGTCAGTCGCGCCAAGCACCAGAAACCATTGGGCTTAACAAACTATCATCATTGTTTAATTGTAGCACATTTTTATACCCCGAAAAGGAACCCCATGTCATTTTAATGGTCACTAGTCACTCCCCATGCTCCCCTTCTTCCAGCCTTGGCAACTACTAATCTTGACCCATTCATCCATCGATGGACCTTTGAGTTGCTTCCACTCCCCCCCCCCAACAGCATTTATTTATTTATTTATTTATTTATTTATTTATTTATTTATTTATTTATTTATTTATTTATTTATTTATTTTGCTTCCACTTCTTGGCTGTTGCAAATAATGCTGCTGCTGTGAACATAGGTATACAGATATCTGAGACTCTGCTGCTTGTTCTTTTGGATGTATACCTAGAAGTGGGTTGCTGGGTTGTGTGATGGTTCTACTTTTAATTTTTTGAGGAACTGGCATACTGTTTTCCATAGCGGCTGCACCATTTTACCATGTCATCAGTGGTGCATAAGGGTTCCAGTTTCACCACATCCTCAGCAATATTTGTTATTTTGTTTTATTTCATTTTGTTTTTTTAAAATAGTAGCCATCCTAATGAGTGTCGGGTGATACTTCATTGTGGTTTTGATTTGCATTCCTCTAATGATTAGTGATGTTGAGCACCTTTTCATACACCTGTGGGCCATTTGTAAATTTTTTTTTTTTTGAGAAATGTCTATTCATGTCCTTTGGACATTTTTTTAGTCAAGTTAATTGGGTTTTTTTGTTGTTGTTGACTTGTAGGAGTTCTTATTATTTTAACAGGAGAAAATAACCAAATTTAATACATACATACCCGTGGGAATCCCACATTCATAAGAGATTCAGTAACCCCACATACATGAGAGGTTCCAGGACAGAAAGGGAAAATGAGGTACACGAGACATTCTGAGCTAAGGGTCACTTTGAAGCTTCCGGGGGGAGGAAGGTCGTTGAGGGACATTACAAAGACCAGGTTGTTGGAGTTCTTGAGTTGAGTGGCAGGGGTTATATTCTGGAAATGAACTCTTTGTTAGATACATGATTTACAAATATCCCCCATTCCGTAGGTTGCATTTTCACTCTGTTGCTTGTGTCCTTTGATGCGTGGAAGTATTTAAGTTTGAAGGGATCCCATTTGCCTTTTTTTGTGTTCGTTGCCTGTGCTTTTGGTATCATATCCAGGTAACCATTGCCAAGCCCAATGTCATAAAGGTTTTCTTCTATTCTGTTCTCCTTTTCTTCTAGGAGTTTTACAGTTTTGGGTCTTACATTTAGGTCAGTAATCCATTTTGAGTTAATTTTTGTATCTGGTATAAGATAAGGGTTCCACTTCAGTCTTTTGCATGTGGATATCCACATTGGTTTTCAGGAGTACTGCCATCTGGGGAAGGTTGGAAAATGCCTCCTCTCCCAAAGGGTTCTAAAACTGGGAACCTATGAGTGCTTCTTTATGTGGTAAGACCAGGAGAGATTGGGGGGGCGGGGTCTTTGCAGATATAGTTAAGCTGGGAATCTTGACGTAAGATTATCTTGAGTATCCGTGTGGGCCCTGAATGCAGTCACATGTATCTTAAGTGGGAGGCAGAGGAGATTGGACCACACACAGAGAGGATGATGTGGGGATGGAGCAGAGAGAGAGTTGTGGATACTGGCCCTGAAGACTGGTGTGCCATGGCCACACATCAAGGAATGCTGGCAACGAGAAGCTGAGGAGCAAGCACCAGATTCTACTTAGAGCCTCCAGGGGGAGTGTGGCCTTACTGTATGTAACTCCTTGATTTCAGCTCAGCCTCCAGAACTGTAAGAGAATAAATTTCTGTTGTTTTAAGCCACCATGTTTTTGATTATTTGTTACAGCAGCCACAAGAAACTAATACACAAATTTTTTTTTTAAGATTTTTTTTATTGGGGAATTGGGGGGATGGGAACAGTGCTGGGGAATTGGGGGAAGGGGAACACACAAGTTGCTGTTGTTTTGTTCTTCAATCCAGTTGTGGAGGACGTCGCTTCACCGGCCCAAGCCAGCACCATCATTGCGCTCTTCCCTGGTGAGGCAGATCAGTCGCCGGCTTCTGGACGGCCGCTCACTGCGGCTGCTGGCCGCTCACGCTGGCTGCTGGCT
>NW_017731356.1:8719783-8726382 GCF_001890085.2 Hipposideros armiger
CGCCACTCGGCCGGCCCTAATACACAATTTTAACAGTTAAATCTATCAGTCTTGAACATGGGATGTCTTTCTGTTTGTTTAGGTCATCTTTAATTTTTTTCAATAATGTTTTATAGTTTTCAGAATGTAAGGCTTAACACTTGCTTGTTGAATTTATTCCGAAGTGTTTTGATGCTATTGTAAATGGAATTGTTTTCTTAATTTCTTTTTCTGATTGTTGCTATTGTATAGAAATGCAGCTGCTTTTGTATATTGATACTGTGTCCTGCAACCTTACTGAACTTCCTTTTTAGTTCTAATAGTTTTTGTGTGGGTTTTGTAGCATTTTCTATATATGATCATGCCACCTGCAAATAACAGTTACGTTAGCTGTGGGCTTTTGGTAGATGCTCTTTATCAGGTTGAGGAAGTTCCCTACCTTACTCATAATTTACAGGTTATATCTACTCTTAACTATCTTTTACTTTTCCTCTTTGTTCATTTGATAGCTAATTAATTAGTATAATAATAATCACTAACCTAAGTTTATCATGTGCCAGGCCCTGTTTTAAGTGTTTTATGAATATTAACTCAGTTTACTGTAGTTCAGGTCAATTTCAGTGTTGAGATAGATACATAAATATGCGAACATAGAGAACAACATACATTTTGTAAAAAAATTTGAAAGTCCCTTCGCAAAAATATGACAAAAAATTAATATAATTATTCTGTAATCTTACCCCTTCATCCAGTATATGCAACTAATTGTAAAACTGGCCACTCCACTTAGAGCTTTGATCAGCTACTGAGTAGGTTGAGAGTTCATTTTTTTTCCACTTAGGAAAAAAGCAAGCCATGTTTATTTAAGAAAATACAGATAAGCTAAAGTTCAAGTGTTTGTGATTTTTTTCCCTTGGATACATTCCTTGACATTGTTTTTAGGTCAAAGGGAATGCATATTTTTAAGATTATTTGGGTAGGTATTGCCAAATTGCCCTCTGGAAATATTGCACTCCCAGTATTGCCTGTTACTTCAAACATTTTTCAGTCATGGGTGATGTGACCTTTTGAGTAAACTATATGGCATTTTGAGAGATGAAAAAATTTCACTTACTTGAAAAATGCTTTGTACAATGAGATATTACCAGCAGAAATAAAGTTATTGAATATTAATTAATACTTTTTATAGCTTTTAACGTCAAAAGAATAAATTTGAATATTTTAGTTCATTACAAGAAGAGTAATCAAAAGAAACGAAAGATATTAGCTGACATTTTCTTTGACAGCTTCTAAAAATTAAAAAAAAAAATTGTTCTAAAAAATCAGCCTGAAAATTTTCAAGTTCTAAGAATGTCAACAAAATATTGTTAGTGATTATTTTCTTCTGGGGTGTTATGTGTTTGAGGTAAATTTGTGTTTTAGCAGAATTGCTAAAAATCATTTTGAGTGCATTCACATTTAAATAATGGGACATGAGGCATAACTTGACCATTTTGAAAGAAAGGGAGGGCTATAATATGTTTTGCTTCTAACAAGATAGTCTTCCTGGTTTTTTTCTATATGCTGCCAAACCCTTGAGCCAAGAATATAATCATCCATTGTAACAGTGTTCTAATAGGGAAAATGTTATACAGTCCACTTTATGACAGTTTTTTAAAAAGTTTAGTTGCAAGAAATTTTCGGGATCAAGTGTTTGAGGGAAGCATTTGTGTTTTTTTAATCTTTGTTCTACCAAGAACGTCTTGAAATCTAGATTTAATAACTTTATCAAAAGTTAAATCTTGGAAGTCTAGGCTCTTAGAATAAAAATAAGAATTGGTTTTAGTGGTTATTTAATTATGCACACATGCGTCTGAAATTAAAATTAAGTTTACTACCTTCTAGCTGACAGGTTAATCTAGTGTCGTGTAAGCACCTTTGTGTGTGTGTGTGTGTGTGTGTGTGTGTGTGTGTGTGTGTGTGTGTGTGTATGGTAGCAGTGTACTAGGTTTGCTAGTAGTTCAGATGAGTAACATGCTAAAACAAAAAAACAGCCCTATGTTATAAATAGGAGTTAAGTAAATTACAATGACTAAATGGGTACAGGAGAGCAACAGGGTATGAGGGGTAGAGTACCATGCTTTAGAATGGAAGGAAGTGTCCATAGTGGTAGAATCTGAGTTTGGCTTTTGAAGAAGAAACTGGGAGAGGGCTTTCAAGCCAGAGGAAAGTTATTAGTTTGCAAAGGCGTAGAGTTTAAGACAGTGTAGTGTTTGTGTTTTGTTTGCTTTTAGAGAGGATTGTTTGGGGGAGGTAGTACAGATGGATTTGTGGTTTGTTTTCATGGATAGGAAGACACAATTGGTAAGACCAGGAGGAAGTCAGGAGGGCTTGAAGTCTTACTGTGTATGTAGTCATTGACTGACCACCTACCTGAGTGGATGACCTGTAGCCTGTCCGTGCTTAGATTTCCTCTTGCAAAATTAAGGAGGGCAAATGTAATGGCACTGTTTACAAGTATATAGCACTAGATTTGTTGAGGTATTATTTTATCTTCTCATGGTGGTGCTGTCCCAGATCTCAAGATAACTTGACAGTTCCCTGCTGTATAATACATCACCTGAGAATTATTATCTACATGATCTTCTAATATTTCTATCAAAAATTAGCTCTTTTGATTTTATCCTCTATTTTTTTTTTTAAAAGGAGGGCACAGCTCACAGTGGCCCATGTGGGGATCGAACCGGCAACCTTGGTGTTATCAGCACCACGCTCTAACCAACTGAGCTAACCAGCCACCCTTATTTTAAAATAAGATCATATGATGTTGTAAAAGTTTAATGGTAGTAAGGCTAATTCTTACTGCATATACGGGCAACCCACACAGTTGATACAGGTGTGGTGATAAAAGAAAAATAAACCAAAGTTAACTCTGATTGAGTAATCTAGTTTGTGGAATTATTTTGATTATAGGATAGAAATCTGTTTATAACTTTAACAAAGTTATAGATCAATTGTTATTGGTATTTCCATTTATTGCTTTTGTAGATTACTCATAATACTCCTTTAAAAATCTCAATTTGTTGTCCTCATGCCCAGCCTCATGGGGCTATTTCCTCTTACACTAGTTCTAGATATTTTGGTTTCATTAAAAAATTGCCCCACCCCTATATGATCAATAATCTATGACAAACGAGGCAAAAATATACAATGAGGGGTAAAGACAGTCTATTCAATAAATGATGTTTGGAAAACTGGACAGATACATGCAAAAAAATGAAACTAAGGGCCGACTGAGGGGCTCAGTTGGTTAAGAGCTCGCTCAAGAGTTTGAGCTCTGAGCAACAGCAGTTCGATGCCTGGCCCGAGCTGAGCAGCCGCTGAGCAGGTTGGCAGGTTGGCTCAGCTAAAAAAAAAAAATGAAACTAGACCACCTTCTTACACCACGTATTTCAATATCATTTATTAAATCTCCCTTTCCGCATGAATATTTGTGTACTGACTTTTGTTTCTAGTTCAGGTTCCATTTCTTTATGGTTGTGCAGACATATGATCAGTTGAAGATTTTGAAAGGTTTTTGAAGTCAGTGGAGCAATAAAAGGTGATAGATGATACTGCTTTATCTCCCTTTTTGCTTTGAAGATGGATAAATATTGACTCTTTGAAGGGATACTTCTCAACCCAGCCATCCCAGGAACATAAAGGTGACTTTCAGATCACTTTTATCTCTGGAGGCCAAGGCGAGGCTGGGATAATGGTCTTCTAAGGCATGGTCAATGAATTGAATTTTTTTAAGAAACTGCTCAGGATTTTAAAATGAGCTTGAACTTCTAGACAGTAAAAACCTGTTAGTCAGTGCCTTGGCATTAGCTAATTTTGTACTTGCTACAAGGAGACAAAGAATATGTTTGTTAAAAGAGCTGAAACTTGAAAAAGTGGTTATTAGTCACTTGCTTGTGCTCCTTAGTCATCTAAGTAGAAATTTAGGCTATGATTCTTTTTCTTTTTACATTTTTTATGATGCATGTTGCACAACTAGCGGGCAGAAGACCCCCAGTATTGGTTCAGCCCTCGGTTACTATTTGTGTATGTGACTGTGGGCAAGATGTTTAACTTTTTTGAACCTTAGTTTCTTCATTTTTAAAATTGAAATGAGGCCAACTATCTTGCTTATCTCACTGGATTGTTATAAAGAACAAGTGAGATGATGTATAATAAATACTTTATAAATGTCGAAATTTGTAGCAAGTTTAACGAGGATGAGGCTTTAGAAATTTGGACTCCATAGTGACCCAAGAAAGAGCAGAGTTGCAGAAATGGATTGGGAGTGGATTGCTAGTGAGAAGGTGAAGATAGGAAGGGTAAACCACTTTTCTATGGCATTTTATATTAAAGGGAAAACAATAGCATGGTTGGGTCATAAGGCTCATTAGAAAGGCCTGTTTGTTTTAAAGCATTGTTTCAAATTTTCAGTTCTTTGTAATTTTGACATTGTAACATTTTTTATTATGTGATTTAAAGAAAATCTCTTTAAAAAAATCTTCACTCTAAGCAATAAACTCTGTGAGGTCGTAGGTTTGATGTTCAGCTATATATTTGTTTCTAAAATGTTAAATTTATAGCACTTGATAAGTAATGTTGGTAAAACCACAGATTTAATTTTTAGTACCAGTAATGACATCCATGTCATCATTTCAGAAACAAATGTTAAAGAATAGGTTGGCTCAGAATGTGAATGTGGACAATATACATGGCTCACTGTGTTGAGAACGATTTGAACAGTTTCTTAAAGAATATCGGCAGGAGCAAGGCAATAGTTGAAAGGGTTGGGCTTGAAAAAGAGATGGGCTACCCCTGATGTCTGACACAGGAACAGTGGAAAAGAGGATTAAAGATAGAGGCAATTAAGAAAGAAGACACTTAAGGAGTTGGTACTCAAAGTGATCAACTGAAGGTTGCTGGGTAAGGCTGAAACTTGAAGGAAAAGGTGGAAAATGTTTGGAATTAGGTTTGTGAGGAATGTCACAGAAATTCATCAAGAGGCAAAGACAAAGATTTCATTTTTTATTGCAGGCCTGGTTAAGACTCGATAGCATCGGTTTATAGTGGGTCCATTCCGCAGTGCATGGCAACTAGAAGTCAGAAAGCAGATAGCAGGCAGTATCTGGGGTTGGGATGCGGCAATTGATGGTGATAAGGGAAAGATAGAGATAATGAAAGAGGGTTAGTAACTTTCTCGGCTGAGTAAGAAAACTGGTAAAGCAAAAGAACAATTTTCTATCAGAAGAAGAGAAACTGTTTCTCTGTGTTTCTCTTTAGAGTAGCGGTTCTCAACCTTCCTAGTGCCGCGACCCCTTAATACAGTTCCTCATGTTGTGGTGACCCCCAACCATAAAATTATTTTCGTTGCTACTCTATAACATGAATCGTAATGTAAATATCTTTTTGTTTTCCGATGGTCTTAGGCGACCCCTGTGAAAGGGTCTTTTGACCCCCAAAGGGGTTGCGATCCACAGGTTGAGAACCGCTACTTTAGAGCAATGAAACCTTTTTGTAGAAGTTCCCCAACGTGCTTGTCTCTCATTGGCAGAATTAGATTACAAGTTACGCCAGCAGTCTTCCTTTTGCCTATTTTTTTCGACCCTACTTTGTGCCCTAGGAGGCTGACCGTATGGACTATATCAAGAGGCCCCGTGTCTTCTGGTTTCTGGAAAGGCTTGGTCATGGGGCAGGAGACCCAAGGGCAGAGAGCAAGGTGAGTGTGTTCATAGCTTAGGCTCTCACCATGCTAGGCAACCATCCCTCTTACCTAAGGAGTTGAGTTTTCTCTGGGAGTTTCCTTAACCCTCTCCCTCCTTTGCCTTTTCAGGACTAAGAATGCCAACAGCTTGCCTGAGGTTTGTTATTAGCCCTGGAATTCCACAACTGTCCTCTGTTGCTTTTCTGAAACTCTGCCCACACATTTATAAAAACGCCCTCTTTAAACTACCTTGAGTGGGCCAGCTTTGCTGCCGCTGCTCTTGCTGATGTTCATGCCCATTCTTAAGTCAGTCTCTGGCAAGGGGAAGCAACCACCATGTTCACCAGTTACGTTAGATTATAAAAAAAATGTGTACATACACGTCAGTTTTATTTTCAGCCAGGTTTACAGTAAATTCAGCCATCCAGAGCAGGATGTGGCAAGCAGTCATGTTCCTTCACTTATATTTGTAGTGCTTTTGGGCCGTATGGGCTACAAAGCCTAAAATACTTACTATCTGACTCATCCCAGAGAAAAGTTGCTGACCCCTGATTTAGAACTACACTGTTCCGTGTGGTCCCGTTGCACACTTGAACTGTGGCTAGTCTGAATTCAGATAACACTAATTGTGAAATACATATCACATTTCAAAGACCAGTTTGCACCCGTTTCTTTTTAAAGATTTTATTGGGGAATTGGGGGAGGGGAATAGCTTTGGGGAATCAGGGAAGGGAAACAGACAAGTTGATGTCGTTTTGTTCTTCAGTCTGGTTGTGGAGGACGTCGCTTCACTGGTCCAAGTTGGCACCATCGCACTCTTCCCGGGTGAGGCAGATCAGTTGCCGGCTTCTGGCCGGCCGCTCACGCGGCTGATGGCCGCTCACGCTGGCTGCTGGCTACA
>NW_017731356.1:8726467-8760771 GCF_001890085.2 Hipposideros armiger
GGCGACTCACAGCAGCCCAGCTCCAGGTTGAGCTGTTGTTCAGCATCTTAGCTGTAGAGGGCAGTGTCACTGGCCCTCATACGTGTGATCCGAACCGGGGCCCTCTGGCGTCCCAAGCCAGCTCTTAACCATCGCGCCACTCGGCCGGCCCTCTTTTTACTTTTTAATGTGGCACCTAGAAAATTTACAGTGACGTGTGGGTCGCATTGTATTTCTGTTGGACAGCACTGACTGATCTAGAAAGTAATTGGTAACTTAGAAAGTAAGCAGCTTGAAGCTGCCCTTAGGCAAAAGCCTGTTATTAAATACAGTGTCATAAAGCAAAGGGAGCCTGGCACCTGGGAGCATGTGACCCAGGTTCAAGTCCCAGAAAACCCCAAGTCCTTACAAGTCGTCATGCGAATTTCCTCTGCCTGAAATAACCTGTCTAGCACCTGCTCGCCATGATTTTTCTTTATCATTTGAGACTCAGCTCAAATATTGACTTCCTCTGCCAAAACTCCCTCCACCCCCAGAGCCACAGTCCTTCCGTGTACTGTAATTATCTATGTTTGCGTATTTCTCCTGAGATCCTAAAGGAAGTGCTTGGACTACATGCCTAGTGCCCTGTGTGTATATTGGGTCCTCAGTGGTTTTTATTTAATAAATGATCGTAGAATTGAATGACTAAATAAGTTAACAATTTAATGAGCTTTGCTATTTGTCTTTTCCATCTGCGTTACACTGGCAGGAGGCTTGGTATGTATAGTGGTATAAGTGTAAGATTTTTACAGGTTGCAGATTTGGTGAGGAGCCGTGGCAAAGCAGCCCAGGTGGAAAGGCACAGCTCCTCGGAGCTGTTTGGTGGAGTAGGGCTGCTTGCTGTCATTTCAGTTTTACTGAAGGTATTACAATAAATAGCACAGGGCAGTAAATAAATGATCACTTTTAATTGATGTAAACATTATGTGGAGTACAGTACCTAATTTTTTTTCTAAAGGTGGTAAAATATGTAATTTTTGAAAAATCTTCATCAAAACTGGTTAAAATGAGATTTTTGATACCCCAAGAAGTAAAATTTAGATAGTCAGTTAAATGTAGTAGCCTTTACAAGTGTTAGGTAGTATTCATGAAAATAAATGTTGCAAGCCTGATTTCTTGGAGACCCGAGGGTTAGGGGAAAAAAATCTAGAGTAGTTTTCCTTAAGGCTTTATCCTTGGGTCTAACTATTCAGATATTATCGGTTGTCAGTTAGCGATATTAATGTTTTCAGTTAGTGGTATTAGTAGACCCAGGCAGATGTTTCAGAGTTTGCATGACCCTCAGTCCTGGCTTATCACTTTCAGGGCCAGTGTTTTAGAAATTTAGAAGCCTTGAGATGAGTTATGTTTGGGTGTCTACGTAGTAGAATTAGTTGAAGGGAAGAAGTTTCTGGATTCATTTGTTTATGAAACAGCTTATTTATGAAACCATGGTCTGATCAAAGATAGTAGAGAACTAAATAAAAAATGTGTTCTCATAATTTATACAAAAATCAGATGAATACTTGTCTTACCCTCTATTGCTTACCTAATCAGTTACCAATTTGTGAATATCTTCAAAATTTCTCCTCTGCTATCCATTCTCATTGCCATTGTTTTGGGTTTATAATATCATTTCTTGTCTGGGTTTATTGCTCTTCTCTTATGGGGTCCTTCTCATTCTCTCTTGCCAGAGATTGTGGGCTTTCTACTATAAAATCAGGTACTGTCTTGCATAAAATTCTTAGTTTCCTCAAAGTCCCTGTTATGATACGCACAGGCCCTTTATGATAATTGGCCTCTGGCCTCCTCTGCAGTCATAGACTCCACTACTATCAATAATTGAAGATATTATTTCAGTAACTCCTGGCTTCTGTTGTTGGTGTTGATAAGTCAAGTACCCAGCATAATAATTTTAGCTCTTCTGTAGGTGATATTTTTTTCTGGTTTTTAAGAGGTGTTTCGTTTTTGGTTTTTAAATAAATCTCTGTGTTACACAGTTTCATTATGATATATCTAAGTGTAGATTTTATTTACCCTGCTTGGGATCCTTTGACTTTATTTGAGCATTGGCATCTTTCAACAATTCTGGAAAGTCCTCAGCCGTTATCACTTCCAATTTTTTCTCTGCTTATAGAGCTCTGATTAGATGCATTTTGGACCTTCTCATTCTCTGTGCTTTTTTTTCCAACTGAAGTATTATGAAAACACGGTCTAAATGTCCAATAGAGTATTAAATAAATTATATTTAAGCCATAAAAACAGAATAATAGGCCAATAAAGATGATGTGGAAGAATATGTAATGACATGGGAAGATGTTCAAAATATATTAAGTGAAAAAAACCAGATTATAAAACAGTATGTGTAATGAGTCCTTTTTTATTTATGTATATTTGCCAAAGTAAAAGGACAAATGATATTTACCAAAATATTAATGTTGGTCATAGGATGGATAATGGGTGATTTGGTTTGACTTTTTGGGGGGGAGGTTTTAAACTTTTAAAAATTTTTATATTTTACATTTCCTATAGTAAAGATTACTTTTAGAAAAAGAAGGGGGTTTATTAAATATAAATTAGCTCAAATATGCCCCAGCGTTTATTGTGGCAAAGTAGATATTTCTGGGAAATTACTTACATCTTCTAAATTTGAGTGCCCTTCACTCTCCCCTTATATGCAATAGCAGTTATTGATACTGGAATAAAAATACTCAAGTAAATTATTACTAAGGAGAACAGATGAGGAAATATAAATTCTCATGAAAAATGTACTACTAAAATGATACACAGTTACATCAGTTACTTGTTTGCAGAGACAAAGACAGCAAACTAGTTGTAGTCTTCATGTTTCAGCTTCCTGCTGTTCTGTTTTATTGGTTTATCTGTGCAGAAGGTCTGTACCCATGTGATGCTCAACATCACAAGTCATCAGGGAAATGCAAATCAAAACCACAGTGAAATACCACTTCTCATCCACTAGGATGGCTATAATAAAAAACACAGGAAGTTGACTAATTGAGATACTACGTTAATGACTTAAGAATCTTTTTTCATGACTTAAAAAAATGGATTTTAAAGGTCTTAAAATATGTGTTTATGAGAGTTTGTTGTTTTGTCTGATATTTATTTGTTCCCATATAGTATAATAGATAACTTGACCTTTCATTTGCAAAGGTAAAAGAAGGAAATTTACTATCAGATTATAAAGTGCCTTTTTTTTTTTTGGGAAAAGATACGATAGTATTTAAAAATGTGCTTTGAAAAATATATGAAAATGAAAGAGGTACCATGTCAAGATCACTAAGTCTGCGTTAAACTTAGATGAATTCCAATAAAACGTCATAACTCAGAGACAAATCTCACCTTAACAAGAAGTTGCAATAACCAAAGACTGTTTGAGCAAGCAAAGTGAGCAGTGTAGGCAATTGTTAATGGGCGCCAAGTGTAATAGGGTGGACATTAATTTTTGCATTAGCACTTACTTTTTCAGTTATATTTAAAACATTGCCAAAAAAAACTTTAAAATTTTTAAATAAATATATCAAAAGCTAAAATCTAGCTAAGCTATTAGGTGTGAATGAAAAATGATTTATGAATAAAGGAAAATTGCATTCAAAATGACCCACACCCATATTTTATTAAAAGGGAAGACATTAATTAATTCAGCTGCTCACTTAAATTGTAGTACCATGATTCAGTATGAGAATAAGGAACTGTCTGCAAATCTGTGAGAGTAATAAATCACAATATACAATGCATATGGGAGTCATACAGAGCAACAAGTTCTCGTAAGTATTTTAATATGTTTAAAATCCAATTTTTGAAGTCATGAAAAAAAGATTCTCATGTCATTAATGATTAATATCTCAATTAGTGGACTTTATGTGTTTTTAATTACAGCCATCCTAGTGGGTGGGAAGTGGTATTTCATTGTGGTTTTGATTCACATTTCCCTGATGACAGTGATGTTGAACATCTTTTCATGTGGTATTGGCCATTTCTGTATCTTCCTTGGAAAAATGTCTGTTCAGATACTGTTACGGATTCAAACCCGTGTGCCCGATGGAAAGGCCAAACCTCAAAACATCATGGTGTGAAATAAAGAAAGGTGTATTGGTTCCTGAAGGCTCCAGCTGAAAAGGTGGGAGACCTAATGGCACCTCAAATCCATGTTAAGAGAACCCAGAATTCAAGCATCTTTTATGTCAAGGGAAGGGAGAACGGGCAGGGCAAGAAGGTGGGACACAAGGAAGGGTGGGAAATCTGCCAATCTCTTTGTCCCCAGGTGGTTCTTGATATTCTTGACCCCACCCCACCCCCACCCTCCATCTGAGTCCACTGACCTGAGTTCACTCCTGAGATGCCTGTAAATCTCTGACAAACAGGCATTGCTTTGTGCATCTGTCGCCATCTATCCAGGAGGCTGTTTTACAGAATTCCTCTAGTCAATTAGCATACCTACAATAGGAACTATTCACCTGAAGGCCCTGGGAGAAGTATAGGCTGGAATTGATGGTAAGAGCCAGATGCGAGAGAAGCGAAAGCTTTCCACCGTGCTATAACACTTTGCTTATATTTACATTGGATTGTTGGTCTTTTAATTATTGATTTGTAAGCGTTCTTTATACATTCTGGACACAAGTTCCTGATCAGATTTGCAATCCCCCCCCCCCCAATTCTGTGGCTTGTCTTTTTACTTTCTTGATGGTGTCATGTCCTTTGCAGCAAAAAAGGTTGTTTTTTTTGGGGGGGGGGTTGTGGTTTTTTTAAATTTTTGATGACGTTCAGTTTATGTAATTTTTAAATGTTGCTTGTGTATTTTAGTAGTCACAGTTGCAGGATCCATCCATCCAGTCTAATTCCCCATGTGGTCAGAATTGGATCTTATAGCATCATATGGTTCACAGTTATAATTACTGTATGTACATGCGAGCATAGTAGTTGTGTTTCTTTCTATTTAGGATTCTTATGTATAAATTTCCTTGCGTTTATCTTCCCCATGCTTCCTTTTTAAGAGCTGCCATGTTTTTGTGGTTGTACCTGAGTTCACATAGTCATTCTCTTTTGCTTGTTTGTTTTTCAACTTCATGACTTAAATAGTGCTTGTAGGCAGCCATATCCATCAATTTAAAAGTTACATTTTTTTCCCCTTAGGTCGGTTAGACATAAAACACTTGATAGCAAAGAAGATACAGTTGACAGCAGAGGCAGAGGTAAGTAACTCCCTTTTCCAGAGACAAAAATGTGGAGCTTTAGGGTAAGAGTTTGGTTTAGTAAAACTCTTAATGCTAAACTGCTTAAGGAACTATTTGCCTTTCATATCAGTTGACATGGTCCTGCTGTGGCACAGGAAAACGAGGTTTGCCACCTTGTCATCCTACACAAGAACCAGGTTGCCCTTTTCTTTTCTACCCGACCCACCACTTTCATTTCCGGCATTTACCAGCAGAAAGTGGTTTGAGTGAACCATGACCCCGTTGAATGTCTACGTGAATGTCTGTGTAAGTGTTTTGTGAAAGCATCTATCAAGGTTCATAGTGATGCAGGATTTGTTGATGAGTAATTTTTTGTGTGCCGGGATCGTGGTCTCGTGGAACTGAAGAATGGAGACATGAACCAGAGAGGTCAAGTTGCAGAAAAAGACAGTTTATTAGGAGAAAATAATACATTTCAAAGAAGCAGAAGCAGGCCATGGAGTAGAGAATGGCTCAAGGGCCATTATTAAAAGAAAAAGTACACTCCAAAAGTTTGGAGTGGCCCTGAGCAGAGGCAAGGCTCAGAACGCTCAAAAGGTGTTGACTGGCCAGGACTTGGAGTTTTTATCCCTTCTTCCTCTAGAATGGGCTGTTCCTCTCTAGATGTGGGACCACCTGATTGATCTCATCTCTTTAGAAAAGGAGTTTATTAGAAAAAAAGTTTTAGGTGGAGAGGGGAAGTCTTTTGGGTGGAGCATTCTGTGGGACATGCAGGAATGTGGAGACCCCAATGCCTGCCTCTAACTGCCTGCCTTGTTTTCCCCTTGAGAGACCTGATCCCCATAAAATCTCTATGGGAAGCTGAGGAACAGGTCTTTCCTTCTGTATCTGCTTCCTGCTGGGCAGGGGCGTAGAGCTGTCCCTGCCTATTGTTGGATTCATGGAACTCTCGCCCTAGCTGATCTCAGATGAGAGGAAGGGGTCTCGAGCTCCACCTGGAAGACCGTGTTGGCTTCTTTGGTTGCGACTGGCAATCTTTCTGGGGTGCCCTCTGTATCCCCAAGGCCCCTGAATGAGGAAAAATAGATTTTAATTAATAAATTTCTTAATGAGCAGAGCTCAAAGCCATTGATGTTGGGTGGCTATGGGTTTGGAAAGAACATTAGCCTTTAATGTTTACAATCAACAAGTAGACTGGCCTGGGGAAATGTTAAAACCTATTTACTCTCTGGGATGGGATTATCCAAGAGTTAGGTCCAGAATGGCCTGGAGGATGTTGGGAAGTCACAGGCTTTTAAGTAGTTATCTAAAGCTGGGGTGGGAGATATTCTGTGATTCAGTCTAAGGGCAGTCTTTATCTAGGATTCAAAAACTGATTAGAAGAGTAATCAAAGCCAGGGGCTAAGAAACTAGGGAAGAGGAGACATAAAATTTCTATAGAAAAACTTAAAAGTTGTCCGGGTGTGGGGGCTACTACTCGCTTGACCCGTGTCAGTATCAGTGGAGCCATGTCAAGCGGGGCAGACATTTCTACAAGTCAGAATTCAGCAGTGCCTGCAGGAAATTCTGCAGGACAAAGAGCAATTTTTAAAAATTTATAACCTATTAATATTGTGTGTGCCTGAATGTAAATTGACTTCAAATCCAAGGCAGCCTCCCTTTTTCCTAATGAGATTATTTCCAAAATGTATTGGTCAACGTGAATATATAAATACCCAGTAGTGTAGATGAAATAACCTGCTTTTATTTATTTAATTTTTGTGTGCATGCATGCACATAGGCACTTATATAGAATAACGAATTTAGGTATTTTTATAATCATATTTGAATGGGGTTCCTGAACCCATTTCCAACATGGGGGTTCCCTCCACTCCAACAAGCAAATCTCGGATGCCAGCAACGGTGTCTAAGAATTCAACTCAATTCTGATACTGTGTACCTGGAGATAAAATCAGATCTCACAGGTGAAGGGCTCAGCCCCACAAGACTGCCCCCCCCCCTTTTTCTTTTAAGCTGAGCCATCCTGCCACCTGGGAATTGAACTGCTGTTGCTCAGAGCTCAAACTCTTGAGTAAGCTCTTAACCAACTGAGCCATTGGCCAGCCTGCACTCTCCTTTAGAAGGAAGCCTTTAAATGCACGGTTGGTTCTCCCTGCAACCACCCCCCACCCATGGGCGTGGTCCAAAGGTCATCTCATGAACACAGCAGAAGACAGTTTACCAGTCTTTAACATATAGGAAGTTCCAAAGGTTTTGGGAGCTGTGAGCCAGAACTGTGGGTGAAGACCAAATATCTTAGAAATCACAGCTCATAAAACAGTGTATGCACAATTATGTACATTCACTTTGGTATTTGTGTCTTTGTAATTATCAGAGCTAGTTTTTTAGTTTATCTTCCAACCCTGGGACGATGCTGTCGCTAGAAATTTTAGTACAAGCATCTTAAGTACAAGTATTTTAGTATAAGTATCTATTTGCTTAACATTAAGGATTCCTCCCAAATTTATTCTGTAGATAGATTGGTGATTTCTACAATGTAACAGCTTATCGTATTGCTTTATAAACTGGTATTCAAAAGGTATATTTACTAGGCTTGAAACTGTGGGTCCAGATTCCTAGTTAATAGTGTAACCAAACAGGAGGAGAGTTTGTGTGTGCCCCCCTTCCCACGCACAGTGGTGTCAAACGCTGAACCCCGAATTCTGCAATGGAGAAATGAGTTGCTTTATTTGTGGAGTGCTGATAAGCAAGGAGAATGGGAAGCTGTATCGCTTAAACCCCCAACCGCCCCAATGTCTTACAATCAGAGGGTTGTAAGGAGTTAGGGGAACAGGAATATGGAAGTGCTGGCTGGGCAAGTTTTAACTGGAGGACCTTGGAGCTTGGCCATTTATGGTAAGGGGCTTCAGCACTGGATCTTCCTGGACAGCGGACCCTTTGCTTCTGAAAGTGTTCTGGTGCCCAAGTTCTAGTCACGTCCCCATCCTTTGGTCCTGGGGGAAGGGCGAGACTTTGGTCCCTGGTGCAGCTGGAGGACAGGGGTGGCACATGTTCAGTGCTGCCTGTGTAACTCAAGGATTGTATTATTCACTGATCTGCTATAAGGCAGCAGAACCAGTTTTAACCTGGTCAGTGTGATTTGTGTACTGTTTTAATGGTGTGTTACATTGTATTTTTCCTGATTTCCTTAAGTTACCTAAGTAAGCCTGTAAAACTACAATGATCCAAGGTCATTTCTGGTGGATGTCTTTTCCAATTAGTGATTCGTTGATTCATTATAAGTGTTTAAATACTTGATTATTAGGTAACTTCCAGTTATCTGAGATAATTTCCAATTTTGGCTAAGAAAAGAAAATTACAGTAAAACCTTGGATTGCAAGTAACTTGGTTTGTGAGACAAGCAAACATTTCTAATGCGTTTTAACGTGGTAAATGAGCGATATCTTGCAATGCAAGTAGTTTGTTTACAGATAGAATTATGCTCACAAACCAAGGTATTACTGTATTTAATATATAGGTACATGTGCTGTTTTTAAGGGCCTGTTCTTGAAGATTTAGTGATTAAAATAAGGAAATTTGGTTTTTATGGCTTATTAGATTATTTCTGACCTTTATTCCTCTCTAGACAAGCTGGACACCTGATTTTATTTTCCATTTCTTTTCAAATTCCCCTTCTATTTCTCTTTTGCTCCTTCTCCCCTTCCCAGCAAGAACACAAAGTCCTTATTGTGTTCATTTGTGCAGGAAGTTTCAAATAGGTGAAAAGGGCAGTCTGTCCCTACTGCCATTGCTATTTATTTTAAAAATCGAAAGTGGGAGGGGAGCATTTTTTATGCAGAATCACAGACCCCAGGGGAAAAGGGAGTATGGAGTGGGAAGTGAAGGTGAGGGGAGAAGGAAGCAGACGGGGATGGAGGGAATAGTTCAAGGATTTAAGTGGAAACTGTTTTTAAAGAGAATTTTCTACTTATCTGCTTTATGTAGTATTGAGTGAGTACAATTATTGTTTAGTTTGGTCAGTGAGGAGGATGTGAAGGAGAAAGAAAGAAATGAAGTAAGGGAGAAGCAGCTGAGGGAAAGGTGCACATTGGTTTAGCTAGTATTTCTTACTCTATATTGTGCAAGTGATATGAAGTTTGCAGTGTTACGCCCGGCTTGTACTGAGGGAGGGCTTGGCTTGAACAGAGGTATGGAGGTAGGAAATTCATACTGTATCTTGGAAATGACACTTGATTGGCATCTGTGGCATCTGCTAGGACTCTTCCCCTAATCTTTAACGTGAGAACACTGGACAAGCTGTCTCCAAGGTCCCCCTCAGCTCTAACAGCCTGTGTCATAATTGTGTTGGCAACTTAAATTTGTGCTCCTAATTCACTATTTCCTGTTGTACAGGGAATCAGTAGTCCATAGATCTCATTGGGCAACTCTTTAAACTCCACAGAACTAGAGTTGTCAGTTAAAATACAGTATTCCTGGTTAAATTTGAATTTCAGATAAACAACAAATGGGTTTTTTAGTCATCATGCAATGTTCCAGACATACTTAGGCTAAAAAAGTTATTTGTTTATCAAATTTAGATTTAACTGTTTTTTATTTGTTAAAGCTGGCAACCTACAAAGAACTCTGAAAATTTATGTACATAGATAGAGCAGCTCATATTAAGGAAAGCTGTGAAAGGCTGTCAAGTACTGAGCAAGCTCGTTAGTCTGAAGAGGTTATGACATTAATGGGTTGAAATTAGTGGGTTGAACTGATTCACTCTTTAAGGTCACTTGTAGGTCTAAATGCTTTCATAAAGAAGTTGTAAGGACCTAATATAAAAAAATATCTGGTGCAAGGGGGGTCATACAACATTGTGTAATGCTGAGCCATGACCTTGTGAAATCCTTAGAACAGTGTTGTAACAAGACTTAAAAGACCTTGGAACAGTCCAAGGAGATAGAAATGATTAGGTCCCTACCGACTTAATAGAGAAATTAGCTTTGTTTTAACATTGTGTCAGTTCATTTTTTTTCTTTTGGTTGCAAATAACAGAAACCTACTTTGGCTCATTTAAACAAAGAAGGAAATACTTGACAGATGTTAATGTATTTCATAGAATCCTGGGAGAGTTGGAACACTCATCCTTTGGAAAGGGAAAGGATGTGAGTAGCAAGAATTTAGATATTTTTGAATTTTTCCATTTTAACAAGGTTTCCGGTCACTCTTTCTGAGCTTAGAGTTTCAGATTTCTGAGAGAGAGAGAATTGGATTTTGGCGAGAAGGGCCAGGACCGTGTGGGTACAACCCTGGCCTGGGCATGGAATGCCTGTTTTCACCTTGGAGGATGGTTTCCAGAGAAAAGGGAATAGGTTGAGAAAAGGGAGTGTCTTTACTATCACTATTTGTAGAACTTTTATTCATGCACACAATTTTATAGAGGAAATGTTAGGTATAATGTGAACATTTAACAGATGAAAATTTACTTCCTAGTTCTACTTCTTAAAAATACAAAGTTGTTGCAACATATTCTGTTTGCTGCTTATATAGCATTTCAAGTACTGTTTTTCACATCAATACCTTATGCTATTTATTGCCCAACCATTAAATGAGCAAACTGGAATGAGTAAGATGCAGATGGCATGTCCTTATATGAGCACTTCTCTTCATGGTTTGTCACCCGTTCAAGTAACTTCTTCTAAAAAAGTTTTTGGACGGTGTCAATCTATCTGATTTATTGGCAGTACGCTGGAGAGATGTCTACATATTTTCTGCCCAGAAATTCTTTGACTATTGTATAAGTTGAGGTTACGATGTGCTGTAATAGTAACACAAAATAAACACACATAATTGTGGCTTAACAAAAGAGAAGTGTATTTCCCTCATGTTACATCATCTAGAGGTGGGTGGTCCAGGGCTGGTGTGGCGATTCCGTGGTCCTCAGGGACCCTGGTTCCTCCTACCTTGGCTGTGGTTCTTCTTCTCATTGTCCAGATGGCTCCAGCCATTTCAGCTGAGTTCCGAGGAGCAGAACTGATGTAGGGCAAGAAACGGGGCAAGAAACAGGTACCAGCTATCCTTTAAGGAAGTTTTCTGGCGGCTTTCTCAAACCAATTCTGCTTGTATCTCATTGGCAAGAATTTAGTCCCCGGGACTCACCTAAATGCAAAAGCAGACTGGGAAATTAATTTATTCTGGGCAACCATGTTCCCAGATATCAGGGATTCTAAGGAAGTAGGAAGTGCATGAGGATGATAGGTTGACAGCCAACAGCCTCTACTACAACTGTCTGTTTCCCTTTCCTGCTCCTGAGCCGGTCAGGAGCTGTGTTCCTGTGTTCCTGTGATATGTCTCCTTCTGCCTTTCCCCGTTTTACCTGAATATGTAGCTGTATCAGTCTGTAGTCTACTTTGATGAACTTTGGGAAAGTCGGTTTATTGTTCTTTATGATTTTCTCACTTCCATAATATAGGAAGTTTCCCGCCATATCGCCCTCTTAGGGATGGTAAGTAATTTACGTAGTTCCCATGGATACCTGCTTGGTTACTTTGTCAGGCACTGTGTTAGGTGCTGGGATTCAGAAGCAGTTGTATCTTTGAAAGCTGTACAGTGATGTCAGCGTAGGTTAGTATTCGTGACAGACAAGAAATTACATTCCTTTAGAGCTCTACTGACCTTACAGGTTATCATAGAGATAGTTATCTCTATGTTACAGTTACTACGAATCCAAAACATCAAAACTACTCAAATGGTAACATTCTGTATGTCATTGATTGAGGAACACTTTGTTTTCTACTATTTTAATATCAATGAAAATAAGAAAGTGCTGTGCTGTGTAGTGTAATTCACTTGGCAGCTTTTTTCTTAGAGCAAAACAAAAATTAGTGGCATCTTAGATTAGATAAAATAAATTCTTCAAAAAAATAATCCCAAGATTTGTTAAGATTTTGTTTTATTTTTTTAATTAAAAAATTTTTTTTTAATTGGGAAATTGAGAGAAGAGAACAGTGTTGGGTAATTGGGGAAGGGGACCAGCCAAGTTGTTGTTCTTCAGTCTTCGTTGTGGAGGTCGCCAGTCGCCATCTGGCTGCCCGTCAGCAGCTCATGGCCTCTAAGCTCAAGGTGCTGTGTTACAATCTTAGGGGCGGGTGGGCATAGCCACCATCCATGTGGGAGTCGAACCAGCAGCCTCATTGTTACGAGCGTGTGCACTATCCACTGAGCCATCCGGTGGCAGCTCAGCTCAAGGTGCCGAGTTCAGTCTTAGTTACGGGCGGGCATAGCCCACCGTCGAACACGCAGTCTTGTTGTTAGGAGCACGTGCTCTCACCAGCTGAGCCATCCCGCCCCCTGTTGGCAGCTCAGTGGCAGCTCAGCTTGGGCACAGCATCACTGGCCTGTGTGGGAATCGAACCAGCGGCCCTGTTGCTCAGAGCTCATGCTCTTAAGCTAACTCTTAACCAACTGAGCCACTTGGCCAGCACATGATTTTATTTTAATATTGTGCTACCATATACTCATAGGATTGCTTTAAGAACAGGTGGAATGTATTTTCTTACATAAAGTAGTTATTTTTCTGATTATAAAAGTAGTACGGGTTCATTGCAGAAAATTTCTTATAAATTTTCTGCAAAAAAGTATAAAAAGGAAACGGTCACCAACCATATATGCCCACCACTTGGAGGTAACATTTTGGTTTACCTCCTCCCAATAATTTGTTTTTCTTCTGTCACTCACAGATCCATGCTGACACACACAAGCATGTGTGTTGTAGGTACGTTGTCAAAATCAGCATCAATTTATTGGGCTGTCAGAAAAGTCATGACGTCCTTTTTTTCTATTGTTTTCATTGCAAAAATGTGTCATGACTTTTCCAACAACCCAATGTATATTCAGTTTGTGTATTTTTCTAAACATTATTTTGTGGTGTTGATTTTCTGTGATAAAATAGTCTTTGAAAATGTGATTTCAAAATGATTTCATGATAGCCATTTGTATACATATGTATATTTCTCCAGCTATATGTATCACTTGTATACATTGTATACATATATATCTGTATGTGTCATTTGTTGACTACTAGAAATGACTACTTTCTGGTTTCTAGTATTTTACAAAGGCTAATTAATGAAGTAAAAGAGGTAGGTAAAGATGATAAACAGTATAATACACCGTTTGGATAGTTAAGAGAGCTACCTAAGTAGATTAAGATAAATATATATGTTTTGGTTCATTAGACTGATAAAAATGTGATATGACAAATATTGTAGTCTAATTTAAATGGAGAGATAGCCCAGGACTCATTTTATTTTAAATAAAAAGGGATTATAATTCAGAGCTCTAATTTCACTAGTTGCTGGTTTATCTTGAACCTTTGGCTTTCTGTATTAAGGATTGTGCAATAGTTATGCTCATGACTTACTTCCAAACCAGTTTTCTTTTTCTTTTTTAATATTAGAGGAGGGCTTTATTACAATGCACTATTTAGGACTGTAAACCTCTTTTGCATTGATCCTTTCAAATGAAATATTTACAACAGAACTAAGCTGAAGAACACCTTACTTTTTCTTAGGTAACCTACTATTTTCAGGCTACTTGTATGTCATTGGCTTTTTTGGAGTTCTGCTTTTTTGGCTTATGGTGCTAATCATATAGAAAATATTTCAGATACAGCACAGTGGAAATCAGTATCATATATGTGAACTCCTCTGAGGTCATAGACTGCGGTCCTGATCCTGGTTATATGGTTTACAAGTTCTGTGACCTTGGGCAGGTCACATCACTGTACTTGTTCAAGCCTAGATCTCCCATATGTAGAATAGGAATTATTGCCTACTTCAAAGATTGTTTTAAGACAAGAAATAGTATATAAATGCCCCTAAGACAGCATCTAGCATATAGCAGTCATTCAATAAATAATAGCCATTAGCAGCAGCAACAACAATAATGATTTTTAGTACCTTTCTTTTCATAGCTTCTAGAAAGAAATCGGGTGCTATACAATAGACACTGAATGAAACCAGCAGTGGTAGGGGGAAGAGTTGCAGTGCCAGGGTTGGTTTCAGAATCTGTTCGGAAATATATTTAACACCTGTACAGCCTTTCTAGCTGTTTTGCAGAGAGCTGGATGTACAGTGGTTAACAAAAAGACACAGTGTTTAAAGTCAGGCCAGGGAGGCAGACATTAAGACACCCCAAAATAGAACTAAATGGAATTCGAAATTGTTTTAGGTGCGGTGAAGGAAAAGAATAAGATGCAGTCACTTTAGCGTGATTTGTTAAGGGGGAGACCTCTCTTGAGGAGTCAATTTAGCTTAAGACCTAAACACTGTATTACCTGTTCTAGTGTGTTACCTGTTTTGCCCCCAAAGGTCAGGTTTCTGGTTCCATGCCACTGCGAGGTTGAAAGGTTCTCTGTGCAAAGCCAGGTAGTGAATCAAAGAAACAAGGAATTCATGGGCTAGCAATATGGCCTGTGGAGTCAGAATATAATTTTCTGTACTCTGTATCCAGAGTGTACATTTTTCTGAGTGTTTCTTTCTCTCGGCCTACTTTTTAAGTTTTTCATGCCTCTGTGCCTTGGAAAGCGTTATTTTATCTATCCATAAGTGACCCTGCTCTTTTCTCATTTTAAGACTCATTCCAAAGTAACCTCTGCTTGAATGCATACTGGAACATATTTATACACCTTGTGCTTCAAGCATCAGTGGTTTCCTGGTGCCCTCGGGATAAAATGAAAAACTCTTAAAATGCCTTAAAGCTCCTTCATGAGCTAGTCCCTGGTCCCTGTGTGTGTGTCTCTCGCTTCATGTCTGATCCCTCGTGTGTCTGAGCCTTCCCTGTGTATTTCAGCCAGGGGATCTGCTTCACAGTGGCTGTCCCCGTTCTTATAATCTCAGAGGTGGTCTACTTTGGCTACTTATTTTATTTATTTTTTATTTTTTAAATTTTTACTGGGGAACAGTGTGTTTTTCCAGGACCCATCAGCTCCAAGTCATGTAGTTGTTTCAGTCTAGTTGTGGAGGGTGCAGCTCAGTGACCCATGTGGGGATCGAACCAGCAACCTTGGTGTTATGAGCTCTGCACTGTAACCAACTGAGTTAACCGGCTGCCCCCTGGCTGCTTATTTTAAAAGTAAGGTTTCTTTGAGTTCTAAACTATTGGATTCTGTTTACTAGATTAGCCAAGCACCTGCTGTTTAGTTTCTAGCTAATTGCCTACCTTTTTCTGCCGTTGTCCTTCTGTCCATCTGTCGTCATGCTGGGACACTCATAGTCCATGGGCTGGGTGCAATGAATATTAATAGAGATGAGATTGGGAAGAGAAGCAAATGAGAAAGCCTATGACCTTCACCGCCTTTCAGGTGACTGGTATTAGACATTACTCAGATGTATTGTGATCACATTTTGAAGTTCTGACTGAGGCCTGTTTTATGTTATTGAAGAAGACAGATGTGGGAGCACGTCTGTCTTTTTCAATATTCCCTCTTACAATGGGGGTGACAGTCACAAGCAGCCACTCTTCATTTTCATCAGTACTTGGATACACGAAAGGAGGCTGGGAACCGTAATGGTGTCCACAGTAGAATTCTTCCTCCTGGTGGCAGCAGCTTCTGTCATCTTGAATTCCTCAGAGAAAGAGGAAAGGGCATTAAGACATGAACATTGGGCACCTAGTTAGTATAATGTTATGTAAAGGAAGGTGGTGGGTTCAAATAGTTACCTTTTAATAGTAATGGCACTAAATGGTAGACTTGGTTTAAATTGCAGTTTTTACTGTATTGTTGCATTGTTACACTGTTGCATTTGTTTCTTTATAAGTTAGCTCTGACTTGAGTGGGGAGGGATTGGAGCTACAAATATCTATAGAGTGATAACTGTCAAGTACTGTGCTGTGCGTTTTTTGCAGGGCTTTTTGTTTGTTTGTTTTTGTTTGGGCTTTTTAAACAATTAAGTTCACACAACAGTTTAGCAAGGTAGATGTTATTGGCATGGAAGGAACTGCTCAGAAAAGTGTAGCAGCTTGCCTGAGGCCACATACAGGTGGCGGGGATAGAACTTGAACTCAGGTCTGCCTGAATGGAAGCTCGTATTTCTACCACTCCTTTATTATCAGCACTAAAGACATCTTTTTTCTTAGTATTGTACTAGCTCAAGTACAGATTTAGATGTGAGTTCCTGTCCTACTCACATGTAAATTTTATTGCAGGAAAAAAAACACAAAAGACATGAATTAATCACGTTAAAATAAGGGCCTTTTTTTAGCTCAGCCTACCCAAGCAGGGTTCTGCCTTGTCTGAGGTGTCAGGGGTTGGAGTCACAGGAGGCAGACGGGGGTTGTGAAAGAAGAGTTACAAGGAGACTTAGCACCTGCTGCCACCTTATGTAACGACCCTCACGCTATTGAGATCAGCCTGCCGTTTTTATTCTTTTCCTTTCTTCTTCATTCTCCTGTCACTCTGAACTGCTCTTTCTTTGTGGTAGTCACTGCACCGTTAATAATTTATGTCTTTGCCTGTTGATAGATGATGAGCTTGGTAAGAGCAGGAGTGTGTGTATCTCCTTCACCACCAAAGGTGTTTAATAATAGAAATACTCCTTGTTATCCAAATCTGTTTGGTCCCTGAGATCAGGTGGCGGCTTGGGATAACAAGGGACACCCTTATTTGTGGGATGACTAGAGAAGATGAAAAGGTAGGAGTCCCGAAGCAGGGAGAGAAGCGGATAGGAGGAAGGGGAAAAGGAATGGCTACAATGGATCAGGAGGGTGACGGTAAGGAGATTGCTGCAGACCTTCTTACTAAATGACTAGACGTTTCAAGTTGTTTGGAATGTATGACAAAGGTTCATCTGCGGGCAAGTAGCCAGTAAGGCACAAGACCTTGAACCACAAGACGCTGACTACATTCCTCTGGAGTTGGGTGGATCAGGACCTGATTTCAGCAGTTTTTACTGACATTTGTGTAACATTCACCGTGGTCTGCCTAACCCAGCCCTTCACTGGGCAGGAGGCTGGCTGGCTCCACAGCATGAGGAATCCTCGCTAAAAGCCAGAGCTGGCCTCCCTTTGCCACATCTCCAGATTCCAGGCTTGTGATTTACTACTGAGTAAAATGTCTGTGGACTGATTGAGATGAGTCGGGGAGTAGAGCGTGCCGACCTTGGGTGGTTCAGCCCCCTCCTGCCATCCCCCCTTCTTTTCTGTGACCTCAATTCTTACCACACTTTGGCTGCAGCTATGAAGTCCTACTTCTTGCTGTTTCTCAAACATGCCGAGGGTGTTCCTGCCTCAAGGCCTTTTCACTTCTGCTTCTTTCTTTCTGGTCCTTTCCCCACAGGTATCCACTCACTTTTGCCCTCCTATTCTTCTTCACATCGTCTCTAATGGCATCTTATCTTTGAAGCTTTCCCTGACCTCTCTGAAAAAGAATGCCACCGCCCTTCTCCCTCTGCTTTATTACTTTGCATAATACCAGCTGGCGCACTGTCGGTCCTGTTTACTCCCACTGGAATCTACATTCCATGAGCGCAGGGACTTGGTTTGTTCATTGTGGTGTCTCCACCTCCAACAGTCCCCAGAGCGATATCTAGCACTTAGTAGAATGAATGAATGATTTTCCTTCTTCTCTTTTAGTATACTTGTACCTGGGACATCATTTTTGTAGCTGGAAAAAAAAATCTTTATTAATTAGTCCAATTCTAGAGATTAAATGAGAAAGAACCTTTTTTTTTTATGTTACTTTTTTGAGGGGGTTTGTTTTGGTTTTAGTTGGGGAAAGCAACCAATTTAAAGATTTCAAAGTGCTCTCCTCGCACTGTCGTATAAAGACCGTGTACTAACCCATCGAACCACTGGACTCTGGGTGGTGAGCACACACTGTGATATATAGATGATGTATTGAAGAAATGGACACTTGAAACCTATGTAATTTTACTAACCATTGTCACCCCAATAAATTTAATAAAAAATAAATAATAAATTGTAGAAGAAGAAAAAATTCGAAATGAAGATGGCATATAATTGAAATGGAACAAGGAAAAGGAGCTAAAATGAAATACTATTAGATAACCTTAATGTGAATAATTTTGTAAAAATTGTTCTTGGGCTGGCCAAGTGGCGCTTTGGTTAAAGCTCGAGCTGGCTTGGGATGCCAGCTCTGAGCAGCAGCAGGGCCACCAGTTCGGATCTCACATGAGGGCCAGTGACGCTGCGCCCTGTACAGCTAAGATGGTGAACAACAGTTCGACCTGGAGCTGGGCTGCCGTGAGTCGCTGGTGACAGCGTAGGCTGCAGCAGGGCTTAAGTGGGCTGCCATAAGCTACTGCGAGTGGCTGGCAGCCGGTGTGAGCTGCCAAGAGCTGCCGTGAGGGGCCGTCCAATGGCCGGCGACCAATCTGCCTCACCTGGGAAGAGCACAATGATAATACCAACATGGACCAGTGAAGCAACGTCCTCCACAACTAGACTGAAGAACAAAAGGACAGCAACTTGTCTGTTCCCCTTCCCTGATTCCTCAACGCTGTTCCCCTCTCCCAGTTCCCCAATAAAACCAACCAACCAACCAACCTATTCTTTCTCCTAGGGAACATAGATCTTCTTCTGTATTTTGTCCTTAAAGTCATTCACATTTTCTGTTTTGGCTGATATTTTCCTATCTTTCTGCTTTTTATCACATTGCCTCCTTCTGTCATTTTTCACTTAGAATTAAATCCTACTGATCCTTTGAGGTTTCAGCTCAACTCCCAGCTAAAAGAAGACATTTCCAGTCATCTCATCCTTGTTTCTTTGTTTGCTAAACCATTATATGTTCTTTGAGTCTTCATTGATGGTTATATCGCTCAGGTGACACTTTTCTGTGTATTGCTTATATGTGTGTATTTTGTATTTTCCATCTATGTCAGCTGTCTTGTGAAATGTGTATCCTCATCTGTGCCCAGGACCCAAATGGCATTTGAGGACTGTGGGAGACAGAAGTTGAAAAGGCTTCATGCAATTCCATTAGACACATTGATATTTTTTTGGCTTTACTTTTAAAGGACATGGACAAACTCTTAGTATATAACAGAACCTAGAAAAATGTTACTTCACATAGTTTAGGTTTAACTTAAATGACTGATTTAGACGAAAGAACATTTTTTTCATGGAAAAATTAGAAAGTTAACTCTTTGTGTGCTTTTGTGTAGATGAGTGCTTCCAATTTTAAAATACCCAGATTTACAGTTTGAGCATCCATAGTAGGTGGCCTATTGTAATCTGAAGAAATCGTTTTTGGCTTCATACTTTTCAAAAACTGGATGTTAAAAATAGTCTGGGACCAAAATGTACAACAATTTTGTTACGAAAATATATGTTACTGTTAGATTAATCTATAGCTATGGAGGTAGGAATAAACATTATCGTGTATCTGTTGGTAATATATAGAAATGACATGATCTAAAATATAAAGAGTGGGTACTTGGGTGAAGGCGTTGCTTGAGAAGAAAGGGGACTTTATATAATACTGATTTTTTACTTTTTGTTTTCCGGATAAAAATTTGAAGAGAAAAACATACTGTCTTTTTTATCATTTCTGTTATTTTGGTTTTGTATATTATTTGTAGGTGTTCATTTAGTGGGTGACTGCTTGATATCTTGATTTATGCTTGAAACGATATAAATTTTTTAAAAGACAAATCATCATGTTGCTTTATAAGTAGCCATTTCTGAAACTACAGGTCAGCTGTAGAAATCATTTTTCTGTTTTTACTCCTGTGAACTCGCTTGACATGGATTTCTTTGATCCAGCTCTATTTAAGAGAACCCGTTAGGACAATGTTAATAACCCATAAGCATGAGTTAGTTCCTAACGCTTTCCTTCATTTGTTGTAAAATTCTAGGAATTGAAGCCATTTTTTATGAAGGAAGTTGGCACTCACTTTGATGACTTTGTGACCAATCTCATTGAAAAATCAGCATCATTAGACAATGGTGGCTGTGCGCTCACAACCTTTTCTGTTCTTGAAGGAGAGAATAACCACAGAGCTAAGTAAGTAAGAGTATTAGTTTCTTTTAATGCAAACATCTACTCTGGTATAGCCCAGCGGTCAGAATGTGGGCCCCAGAAATGCCTGGATTCACACCCTGGCACCTTCATCAGCTGCGTGTTGCCTTGGGCAGATTATTCAACCATGGGGGACGGGTGTGGGTGGGGGGGTTCTTTATCTTAAATGTGGTTTATAACAAATGTGCAGACCTCATTTAAGACTATGCAGACACTTGAGTGTTTTACCTTTAAACCGAACAATGACCTTATGAGGTAGATACTGGAACGATCTGTGTATTATAGATTAGGAGACTGAAGCACAGAGCAGTTAAGTGTTGTCCAAGATCACACAGCAGGGATTTCTCCCCAGGACCTGGTTCCACAATCCATGCTCTTCACCACTTCACTGTACAGCCTCCCGAGTGTACTCTGTACAATCCTTGTAATAAAGTGCAGCACAGTTAGTGTATATTTCTCTAATTGGTCAGTCATCCAGAGCAGGGGTCAGCAAACTTTTGAGATGGAACTACCCAAAGAGCCACAGTTTGCTGACCCCTGTACTAGATGTTCAAACGTGAGCCTTTAGTAACTGGAGGCAGCCTTTCAGGATTGTTGGAAGTCCTTTGACATTGGGGGAGGGTATCATAAATATTGGTGCAGTTTCGGAGAACAGACCAGTATGTGAACCGGAAGTATGGCCAGAGGCCTGTCTGTGGCCTTAGGGATGCTTAGGAGAAGGAAGAGTGGTTGTCCGTGTGTGACGCCAGGAGCCAGTGCTGCTTTAGTTGGGTGTGCGTAATATTTCTTGCCCCCGAACCAGATAGGTGTGCATCTGCCTATCTGCATTGTTCAGAAGGTGTAAATGAGGTAACACCCATAAAGTCCTTATCGCAGCACCTGGATTATAGTGAGAGGGCGGTTATTAATGTCACTTGCTGTCGTTGGTAATGTTCTTTCTCTTATCCCTAGGCTTACATTTCTTATAATACTGACGTATTTATATTTTGTTTTGATTTTTTTTTTTTTTTTGCTCTTCCCAGAGATCTCAGAGCACCTCCAGAACATGGAAAGATTTTCGTTGTGAGGCGATCTCTCTTAGAGTGAGTATTTTTTTGTTTCTTTAGTTAATTATTTGTTTGAATTAAAAAAAAACAACAACTATTCTGATAGTTAGAATCACTGCTTAATTCATGAATGCTTAATGAGTTTGTTCTGTATTCATGTAAATCATTAGTTTTGACACTTGGCTGTCTCGTGTTTCTTCTTTCTGATCCTCTGGCTCTTTATCTAGTTTCAAAGGAGATGTTAGAAATAAGAATAGTTATCTGTCCTCTGATAAATTCCTTGAAGTTATGCTGCAGTCTCAGTCAAATAAAAAGATCAATGAGGATAGAAAATAAAAGCATTTGTAAATGGTTAAACTTATAGACTTGTAGGGCTTGCCGTTGGTTATCATCAACAGTATAGAAACACATACGTGTGAATCTTAACATCTTGGGAGTAGATAGTTATATAGTATGTATTTAAGTTAAGTGTAGGGAGTGGAATGTAAGAAAGGATTTTTAAAAATCTTTTTAGCATTCGAAATAGTTTCTGTGTTCCCTGTTTTTAGCGAACGGCCATTTGCCTACCTTAGAAAACCATGGCTTCAGGAATGTATACCATTCCTTTTATATCCATGCTGTTTTCTAGGAGGCAGTATCATTTCATCGGAAAGAGCTTGTCCTAAGCTCTTCCATGAATTTTTACCTTGGTCGTGTCATTTACTGTCTCTACTTCAGGTTTAATATTCTGTGATTGCCGTTTGAGATGTTTTTGGAGGGTGGATGACGTATCTTCTGAGCTGCTTTAAAGCCAAGTCTTTAACATAGGGTGTTTTACAATTAAATGTAGATTATTAATTTGGTTTGTGTAAACTACATTTACAGTGAGCTGTTCGAGGTGGACCACATCAGAACAATTTATCACATGTTCATCGCCCTGCTCATTCTCTTTATCCTCAGCACCCTCGTAGTGGATTACATCGATGAAGGAAGGTAAGACAAGAGAAAGGACGTTTGGCTAGTTGATGCATGGGGGTGTTGGAAATTTTCACTGTACTTAAGTTTTGATGAAGAGTGATTTAGTTCAGTTTGCTTCAGAAAATCCTAAAGCGGCTGACTTGCGGTTGAGATTCCTCTCTCCTGAAAAATACAACTAAAAAAATGAGAAGGTTTCATTACTTTTATTTTTAAAATGGTTTATTTGAATAGACCATAATTAGTATTTCTAGATAGTTTCCCTAAATGGGAGAATTTTGTGTATGTGATTTATCAATTTTTCTACAATGGCATATGTTTTATATAGTTACTAAAAATAAGTAGCTTATTGGAATTTAATGTTTTGAAAAATGTGATATTTCTTTTTAATATAAAAATCAAATTGTAACTTTAAAAATTACTGTGATAGTTATACATTGAATTATTGCTTTATTAGAAAATTAAATTTTGAGATAGTGATATAATAAAATATTAATAGATTTTTGAATTGTACCTGTTTTCTTCTGAAAAATAATCTTTTGTACCTAACAGTGATTGCTATTTGAATACTTGATTAACTTTGCCATAGACTATTTCAGAGCTTAAAATGTGAGAATGCAATCTTTGAGAAGTTCAAAGTCTTATTTTGGGTTACCTCAAGTATCTTCTGTTCAAAGACCATATTATCTTAGGGCTTTTAGAAAATGTTCAAATACATTTTGAAACAGAGGCTTAGAAGCAGGTCTCTATCTAGCACAACTATTAACATCCATGACTTCAGCGTGTTAATGTTGCTGTGTTTCCTAAAGTTGAGAGTTTGGGGCCTGAACGTTGTGAATTGTGTGAATCAATGCGTATTAAAATTTCACTTCCGTGCCCTTTCTCTGTGCTTTTTCTCCCCAGACTGGTGCTTGAGTTCAGTCTCATGTCTTATGCTTTTGGCAAACTTCCTGTTGCTATTTGGACGTGGTGTGCCATGTTCTTGTGCACACTTTCACTTCCCTATTTCCTCTTTCAACATTGGGCCAGAGGCTACAGCAAGAGTTCTCATCCAGTGATCCACAGTGTCTTCCATGGCTTGCTTTTCATGGTCTTCCAGATTGGAATTCTAGGTTTGGGACCAACATGTATTGTATTAGCGTATACACTGCCACCAGCTTCCCGGTGCATTGTTATATTCGAACAGGTAAAGTTTTGAGTGTTGCCTGATGCAACCCTGTGCTCAGTTAAAATAATAATAGCACTAATGGTACTACTGCTGCTAATGTTATTATTATAACAACAATAATATTATACTGACGTTCTGTTGTTATTAGTCATATTATTATAGTTGGATAAATTTTCATATCTGGTTCTTTGTGCTATTATCTGTAAAATGAGTGTGAAGCTAGCTCACCTCATCTCTTAAAATTTGTTCTAGCTTCAGTGTTCTCTGATTCTTAATAATTGAAATAAACCATATTGAACTGTCCTGGATTAATCCAAATGTTGTTCTTGAACACTTTTTGTGGTAGTCCTCTATACTATACAGTATTTTTATAATGAAAAACCCCACTTTTGAGCTGTCAGATCCATTGCTTTGTCATATAATTATTCCCATCTAAAGAACGGAATTTTGTTTACACACCTTCAGAATTTTCTAACCTATATTGGCCACCTATAGTACTCTGTTTGACTAATGGAAAGGACCATCTCAGGAGACTTTCTTTGTACACACTCTTAATTTCTTAATTTGTAATATACCTGTAATAGTACTGTTAGACGCAAAATAATTTGAGTAATAACATGTCCTTCTTTAGAGTTTGGTTTCCATTGGCTTTGCTCCATAAAAGTGAACTTGAGTTGGTATATGCAAAATTAAAAGATTCCTGATGTGCCTATAATCTCGTGTGGTTCTGCGGTTGCTTATATGAGACAAAACAATGATAGAAAACTCATCTTTTTCTTCCCCCTTCTTTTGTAGATTCGTTTGATAATGAAAGCCCATTCATTTGTCAGAGAGAATGTGCCTCGGATCCTAAATTCAGCTAAGGAGAAATCAGGTACATAATTCCATTATGTGAAATGATTATTCATAGGGTATTTCAGCCTTTGGTTTTTATTGGGATGGCATATTACATTTTGTACATGTTTGATTTTAAATATATAGGATCCACATTGATTTGGAAGACTATCTCACTATTTTTGTGATTGTTCCTGTTTTGCTTTCATACTTACAATTCAAAAACATTGATCATTAGACTCTTGTAACTTTGTGTAATTTTTTTGTTTGTTTGTTTTTTTGTTTTTTTAAAGCAGGCACTCTTTGCTACTCTTTTTTTTTTTTTTTTAAGGAATTGGGGGTATGGGAACAGCGCTGGGGAATTGGGGGAAGGGGAACACACAAGTTGCTGTCGTTTTGTTCTTCAGTCTTGTGGAGGATGTTGCTTCACTGGCCCAAGTTGATACCATCATTGCGCTCTTCCCGGGTGAGGCAGATCAGTCGCCAGCTTCTAAACGGCCGCTTACTGTGGCTGCTGGCCACTCACGCTGGCTGCTGGCCACTCATGCTGTCTGCTGGAAACTCACTGTAGCCCATGGCAACCCACTGCAGCAGGGGCTGCAGCCTACGCCATCACCGGTGACTCACGGCAGCCCAGCTCCAGGTTGAGCTGTTGTTCAGCATCTTAGCTGTAGAGGGCAGTGTCACTGGCCCTCACATGTGGGATCTGAACCGGGGCCCTCTGGCATCCCAAGCCAGTTCTTAACCATCGCGCCACTCGGCCGGCCCCAACTTTGCGTAATTTTTTATAGAATATTAATAGACTCCATACACCCATGTGTACTTATTACTCTTTGAATTGCTGCTTAAAACTCTAAAAGTTATCTCTAAGTCACAGGAATAGCTTAGTTTAGAGGGATTGGTATATTAATATAAGAATAAGAAGTCCTCATTTTGGGAAGATCAGAAAGAAAATATGAACCAAGGAAAGGTAGTTTTATTCTTCCCTATTCCGTGCTTCCTTATTTCCTTCTAGTTTTGCTAGGAGAAATTGAAGAGCTTGTGACCTAAGCATAGTTGTCCTTTTCCAGGCACTGTCCCGGTACCCACCGTCAACCAGTACTTGTACTTCTTGTTTGCTCCTACCCTCATCTACCGTGACAACTATCCCAGGTAATGGCGCTGTGAAGTAGGAACGTGGTGAGTACCGGAAGTGTGGCCTAGGCGGGGTGGGATAGGTAGGTAGGGGCTGCTTCGTGTAAGGCTACAGAGAAAATAGAATGAGTTTTAACTGTCTCACTGGCCTGGTGAGCCCCAAATGGTGGTTCTAACAATTTGATTTGCTTACAGTAATTCTTGACAGAATTATGCACGTATTTCATATGCCGAAAATTATGTTCTGTGTGGGAAAATATTGTGAGGATCTGTATTAAAGTTCAATGATTTATTTTAGTTAGAGAACTTATTTTGTTGCTTCCTTTTTAGGACTCCCACTGTAAGATGGGGTTATGTTGCCATGCAGTTTGCACAGGTAAATTTTTCTTAACTGCCTGAGGTTTGTTGATTAGTGGGAGGCGGGGATTTGAATTTATTATAATTTAATCTATTTAAAGAGTTGGTAAATCCATATCTGTTGGGAGCTCTAGAACTCTTTCTGAAGTCTTTAAATTATTCCCAGTACGGTAAACAGTGTTGTCAACATCAAAAGTAATTTTCTTCAATAAACGAATTTATTTTAATTAAAGTAATTCCATTTGGTGAGTTCAGTAAGCATCTATATTAATTTTCCCCTCCCCTCCTGGTTTTTCATTTGTGGATATATGTGTGTGTGGGTGTGGTCTGGCCCACTCCCCAAACCTCTCCAACCCCTTATCAGAATCATAAATCCCCAAAATTCCCATTTTTAAATTCTTGTCTCAATTAAATACCCATTTATGAAATAAGTTCTTTTGCTATGGGTTTCATGTAGCAGGAAAAGCAAGTTCTAAGAGGTCTGATCTTTTAAAAATGCTATTTGGTAAAGGGTTGGGAAAAGATATAGTAGAAACTAGGCATGAGTAATAGCTGAAGGGTTATAGCTTGGCAATTTTATTTACTAGTGTTAAATGGACTATATATATGCTTTGGAAGGAAAAAATCATTATCTTCCCTTATGGAGCCATCATGATTATAAGTATGTCTTGGTTGCGTTCCAGGTTTTTGGTTGCTTATTTTACGTGTACTACATCTTTGAAAGGCTCTGCGCCCCCTTGTTTCGGAATATCAAGCAGGAACCCTTCAGCGCACGTGTTCTGGTCCTGTGTGTTTTTAACTCCATCTTGCCAGGTAACATGGGTACTGGTTAATTTAGCCATTCATAAAGCTGCAAGGACAATAGAAAGCCATTATGTATGAGCACCTTTGAGTTACCTGCTTTTCACTGTTAACTCGACACATCTATACCCATCTTGACCTCTTTCCGTCTGTCTCATAAATGAAGTATATTTCAGTCTCAGGCCAATTGGTCTTCTGACTTACACTCAAGTGTTGCTTTCTCTGACTGTGGATAGTGCATATTTAGGCTTTGTTTTCCCGTAATCTTGCTCCTATTCTAGCTAGGCCACTGGAATAGACTTTATTAAAATCATTAGTAATTTCCTGATTCTAAATCCTGTACACGCTCTAGCCCTTACTTTGCTTCATCTCCATGAAGCATTGGATGCCGTTGACCACATTTTGAAATCTCCCTTGCCACTCTTTCTTATTCTTCTGTCTTCCTGGCCATTCTTCAATCTCCTAACTTAGTTTATTCCACTTATTTTTTTTTTAGAGATATGTGAGCCAGGTGCTGAGGACATAGCAGTGAACAAGACATACATACTCTTTACTCTCTGGAAGCTTGCAATTTAATTATATTTGTAGTCTCTTTTACTTTTTCTTTTTTGTGTAACCGTTAAATGTTGGTGATGTTTTCCGTCATCACCTTCTCTCTTCCTTTCCTTCTCTCCCAGACTTCTAGTAACCCTCCCTGATTACCCCCCAAGGTTCACTTCGGTAAACTCTTTTATCTGTCCATTTAATAGGATATATATTACATACTTGTGTGTCTTCCTCACTAAGCTACAAATTCCTTGAGATCAAGGATTATTGCTTATAGCCAGTCAAATATTGTCTAATAAATAGTAGATGCTCTATAAATATTTTTTTAATAAATAAGTGAATGAAAGGGGTGGGCATGTAAACGGATATTTTACCGCATAGTGGAATATATACTACATAAGGAGGATAAAGAAAGTGCTGATGAACTTTGTATCATGTTGGAGTTGATGTTTAACATTGGGTATTGAAAGTAGATAGGCGTTTGCCTGGCAGAGAAGTGGTAAAAAGGTGCTTTCAGGTAGTGGGACAGATGCAAAGGCAGAGTTGTTTTAGAGTGGACTTTAGAAAAATCCAGTTATGGATGATGTTTGCAACACTGGGGGCGTAGAGTCGGAGAAAGTTAACCTTACCACTATTGACATTTGGGGCTGGATAATTCTTTATTTGGGGGGACTGTCTTGTACATTGTAGGGTATTGAGCAACATCCTGGCCTCTAACAACAAGATACCAGTAGCAACACCGCCACCCCTTGAGCTGTGACAACCAAAAATGTCTCCAGAATTGCCAAATGTTTCCATGTTTCCTGGTGGGGCAGGGAAGGGCATGGCAAAATCTCCCCCAGTTTTAAACAACTGGTTTAGAGGAATGCATGAGGGCCAGATTTTAAAGGGCTTTGGGTAGCAAGTTAAGCTGTACATCTGGACATTTCTATTAAAAACAGGCTGGGTCATGGGGCCGGCCGAGTGGCGTGATGGTTAAGAACTGGCTTGGGACGCCAGAGGGCCCCGGTTCGGATCCCACATATGAGGGCCAGTGACACTGCCCTCCACAGCTAAGATGCTGAACAACAGCTCAACCTGGAGCTGGGCTGCCGTGAGTCGCCTGCGATGGCGTAGGCTGCAGTCCCTGTGGCAGTGGGTTGCCATGGGCTACTGTGTGTAGCAAGCAGCCAGCGTGAGCGGCCAGCAGCCGCAGTGAGCGGCCGTCCAGAAGCCGGCGACTGATCTGCCTCGCCTGGGAAGAGCGCAATGATGGTACCAACTTGGGCCAGTGAAGCAACGTCCTCCACAACTAGATTGAAGAACAAGACGACAGCAACTTGTCTGTTCCCCTTCCCCCAATTCCCCAGTACTGTTCCCATCCCCCCAATTCCCCAATAAAAATCTTAAAAAAAAAACAAAACAAACAAAAAAAAACAGGCTGGGTCATTTGTCATCTGTAAAACCCATTTGGAAGGAAGTTATTACTTTATAAAATTAAAATAATTAACTATCAAAAGAACACATGGGTAAGCTGGAATAACTTATTTTACAAAATGATTCTGGCTAAGCTGATGTTGACATAATGAACTGCTTGGTATGTGAGCTATTTGGAAAGACTCTTGTTTTTTTAATTTATTTTTTTTGGTTTTGTATTTTTTTCTCTTTCTTTTTTGGAAAGACCCTTAATATTGTTTATTTTTAGGTGTGCTGATACTGTTTCTGACCTTTTTTGCCTTTTTGCACTGTTGGCTCAATGCCTTCGCTGAGATGTTACGCTTTGGTGACAGGATGTTTTATAAGGTAATGTATACTGGCCTTATCACATTTTATTTGTGTCCCCATTGTCAAGTATTTGAGCATTGTTGGCTACTAGCTTTTTAATATAAGCAGTGAGAAATAACTTTTTTCACAAGCTTTATCAATATTAAGTCTGAAATTCTGGTATCCATATAATTAGCAAAGCCTTATGGTCTACCTTTAATATCGCTTCCTTCATCTAGCACCTGCTGTTTACTGGGTCCCGTTTTGGTGATTACAGAAAGAAAGCTGTGTCCAGAGCAGTATGAGAGTGTGCTGGTCATTCGTTTGAAATTGGCTGTCTGGTGCCGCAGGAGTGACCTCAGCAAATCATTCCATTTAAGATTGTTAGGTCATGAAAGAGATAACTGTTCCCTCCTTTATTTTTGGAAAACATTAATTCTGCTCAAAATAGTATTCTTACACTTCCAAAGTTGGAATTAAGTTCTAGACTGGAGCCAGAGCCTAGAGTTTTGTTTGTTTGTTTTGGGATTTTGGCAACACTCCAACCCTACCACTCCTTTCTCAAAGAAATAGTGAACGTAGGTTGAAAATTTTAGTTGTCTGATTCCATCGGTGTGATCTAAAGTAGAGGGCAAAGTAAATATAAAGGAGCGCCAGGATTTGGAGGTAGCCACCACCTCACTCCTTGGACAGCTTACGTTTTTCTGTTTGATACCTGCACACAGCCCCTTAGCATTAGCGTGCTATCCAACTCTATGTGACCTTCGATTCTCTCATTGTGTCCTACCAAGATAAGGGGGGCTTATGAGTTGCTATTTAGAGGAACACTAGATTTAATGATTCTGTGTGTCCTGTGGCTTCCACTACAACTTGTTTGATAATGAGACAAAATGAACATAGGGAGTTCATCATAATATAGAACTAGAATTGATGTCATATTACACACTAATAACCAAAATGCCTTTTAAGATTTTTTGACTACAGTATGTGGACTAAACATTTATCATAACACACTCTGGGTCTCATGTTGTGTGTGTATGTTCTTTGGGAGTATTCAGGAACTTTTGCTTTGGCTCTTTGTGTATGTGTATGTGGGTGTGGTATGTGTGTAGTTTTATAACTTTGCTTTTTTCGTCAGGATTGGTGGAACTCCACATCATACTCCAACTATTACAGGACCTGGAACGTGGTGGTTCATGACTGGCTGTATTACTATGCTTACAAGGACTTCCTCTGGGTAAGCAGCAAGATTTTGGTGATGTTAGTCAAGAAGTGGAGATTCTTTTCCAGAAAGTATTGTGCACCTGGAAGAAGTTACACTTGGTTGTCTTCAATTCTCTTATGAGCCATTTATGTCTAAGAAACCTTCTGCTTTGAATAGTACTGCTTAGATACCAGTACGTACAGTTACCGTGTTTCCCCAAAAATAAGCCCTAACTGGAAAATAAGCCCTAGCATGATTTTCGGGGTGCTCGTAATATAAGCCCTACCCCAAAATAAGCCCCAGTTAAGGTCGTCAGCCAGACATGACTATTTGAATAAATGTAGATTTTTGTGCATGAATCAATGAATAAAATGCGTCTTTTGGAGCAAAAATTAATATAAGACCCAGTCTTATTTTCAGAGAAACATGGTACTAAGCTAATAACATGTTTGTGCTCTAGATTTTATTTTATATAATCGCAAAATAAGAATGCATGGAAGCGTTTGGAGAAGTTGAAATGATTCACCAGTAATGGGTTTCTTATCAATCTCACAACAAATTATCTCCCACTAGCTTTCTTCATTATTGTTTTTGTTTGTTAAAAGTGGAAAACCACCTATGTTTGGATTTGTATCTCTCCATTTGGTGACATATATAGTTTTTTGAGATATTCTTTAGAGCAGAATGTATTTAGGTGGATGAAGTGTAATCTTGAGTCTCATGGTTGATTGATACTGGTTTTCTCTGGCTTGCAGACTTTAATTATTAAATAAGGTCACTGTTTGGCTTAATGACACCATGTTATGGTGCAAATACATAGTATTTGAGTGTTCTATCATTTATAAGTGTAGTTTCACTTATGGACAAGGCAAGTTCCTTCCTTCTAAATCTCAGTTTTGTTACCTATAAAAGTGGAGAGGACGCCCGCCTGGCAGCCTTGGTGTTATTCTAAAGATTGAGAATTGATGTATCTGTTTACACATTGAAGCTATGTTTTGTGAACCATAGTGATTTAGAAGTATAAGTTGTCGATGTTTTTGAAAATATACCCAGATCTTTCAACATCGGTGGTTTTGAAAATGCCTCATTTTAGTAAAATAAGGATTTTCAAGCATAGATTATTTTTTTGACATTATTATAATACATTTGGATTAATTCAAGGAGTAGATTGGACAATCACATATACATATAATTCAACAGGTGCCTTAGCATGCGGTAATTTTAAGTCATATGTATAGTTCGTGCTTAACTACCAACTTTGTTAAAACTACTTTTTAACACTTTGTTTTGACCCTAGTTTTTCACTAAGAGATTCAGGTCGGCCGCCATGTTAGCTGTCTTCGCGGTGTCTGCGGTCGTGCACGAGTATGCCCTGGCCGTTTGCCTGAGCTTTTTCTACCCAGTGCTCTTCGTGCTCTTCATGTTCTTTGGAAGTAAGTGTCTTCGCATGCCATGAGGGCTGAGTGTGATGCTAACAGAGACAGTGAGAAAATAAAGTTTAAAGTCAACGCAGAGAACTAGGTCGTAGGTAGTAATACCATCTCAAGGCAATAGTTGCTTATCAGATGGTAAGAACATTCATTTTGAGTAACTATACACAACTCTGTTTCAAGATGCCTACACTTCGAAGTCGGTAAATGAACTCAACTTCTTGAAGACTATTAATAATTCTGGTTTTTGACAGGTCACGAAAACTATAAAAACAACTTCCCCATACTTCAACTCTGTCAGTGTTCACCTTGTGAAAAGAACTGGCCCTTTTTTTGGGTGGAGGGAGAGGGACAAATCAGAATAATGAAACATATTTTCTTCTGAATACTATCTGATTTCTAAGTAATCACTGATTAATAAACTTCAACTCCGGAGCTTCATTTTTATTTCTAGGAACAGTGGCCAGAATAAAACATGCATACACACAATAGGTGCTCATTGTGATAATTAAATGATTACGGCAGATCGCCGAGGCCACTCATCTCCTGATAGATTATGTTTCACTATATATATATATATATATATATATATATATATATATATATATATATATATATGTTTGTTATCTTTCTAACTTTAGTGGCTTTCAACTTCATTGTCAATGATAGTCGGAAAAGGCCAATTTGGAATGTTATGATGTGGACTTCTCTTTTCGCGGGCAATGGAGTCCTCCTGTGCCTTTATTCTCAAGAGTGGTATGCACGGCAGCACTGTCCTCTGAAAAACGTGAGTCATCAGTTAGGGTGAAGCGGAAAAGGAACCCACTTGTCCCCTGATCGTGAGGGCCGGAGGGCAATATTGAGGGGAAAGAGGAGTGGAGATGATAATGAATTCGTGTTAAGGGGCGCGAAACATGGAGTAAAAGCATTAGCTTATTATCTGATCTCACTGCACTGTCCTTGAGAATTTTCTTTTCTTTGGTGTTCTTTACTTTGAACTGTCCTACTTTTTGGTTCTCTTCTTTTTTTCTTTCACTTTTACTGCCTTTTCTTTAGCTCCTAATTTTCTTCCTGTATCCTAAAAATGTAGGTGTTCTCCAGGGCTTCCCCAATGGCATGTTTACCTCCCCCAACCTAAACAAGTATTTTTTTTTTTACCCCTTCCTTTCCAAAGTAATTAACTATTTGTAAAAATGTCCAGCTACACTCCTGCCTAGGGTCCCATTTCCCTTGATTCTTTTTTGTTGTTGTTTTATTTTTCATAATTATGTAAGAGTGTCATTCTTAGACCTTTAGCTTTTAGCTGCATATGGATAACTCCCAAATATTTAGGGGATGCCTTCGTTGTATATCTGGGTATTTCTCACAGGCACCTATCACTGAAGATACTCACAATCAAAATAATCAGTTTCTCTGCCCAAGCTCCTCCTACTATCTATTCTGTTTTTGTTACATTGCTCTTAGGCTGCCTCCTTATTTCCTATTAATCTGCTTTGTGCATTTGAACTAACCGCTCTGGACTCCAAGCTCTGTCTCTGGTCACTGTACTCTTTACACTCAAATTCCACCTGCTAGATTTCATTTTATCAAAATCCAATTTGGATGCAACATCTTCCATGACACCTTTCAAATTCTTGCTCCAATCTATTTCCTGTTTCTAAACTTTGGTACAAAACCTTGTGTTATAGTAATTTGTGTATATATTTTATCATCCTTAACCTAACACCATTTAGAGTTTAGGCTAGTAAAAGTAAGGCTGTGCTAAAATAAAATACTGGGTTGTCGGAAAAGTCATGACACATTTTTGCAACGAAAAACATAGAAAAAATAACGTCATGACTTTTCCAACAATCCAATGGTTTAGAGGTTACTGAAACACTGGGAGGCATTTTAGAGATGTATAATATATAACAGTAGCACCCCCTGTACCCCATCTCATCTCATACACACAGTGCACACAAGTAAATTACTCTTCTGTTGTTTTTTCCTTGAAGCCCACATTTCTGGATTATATCCGGCCACGTTCCTGGACTTGTCGTTATGTGTTTTAGAAGTTTGTACTTGGTTTCCAACTTTGAACTGACGATTGGGTATTCTGCCTGATTGGGGGCCAGCATCCATTTCCAGCTGTTACTGAAGTTATCTGTGTTATTTGGACCACTCCAGACTCTACAGATCACTCACTCTATTCCTAAGTCACCTGAAGCTGAGTTGTCGAACGTTTATTGGAATCTTGTATACTTAAGCAATACTTTTTTTCCTTTTTGGGAGAAGGGAGACTTAGAGCTAACGTAATGACAAATTTTTGCTGGGTCATATTGGCTTAAGCCTCAGAAATTATATCTGTTTTGTTTCTTGACTCTATTTAATTAGAGACTAAACATGTTTTCTCGGCCACTGAGTTAGCCAAAACACTTATGAAGAAATTATTTAAATACCTCTGGCTTAGAAATTTTTCTCATGCACAATGTTGGAATGTATGCTAGTTAACCATGCGATTGGGAAAGAAAAGAAAATATTATGGAACGTTTTGCTATTTCTAGTAGAAAGAGAAAATATCTATTTTCCAAAGACAATCTTTTTTATATATCCTCATTTGTGTTTGTTTTTTGTTTTTTTTTAAATTCAGTTCTACTCAATTTTTACCTTGTTTTCATTATATAGTGTAAGTCATGATTTCTGTGAAGCAAAACTACACCTTTTGCCTTGAATTTTTGAGTTTGCATTCATAATATTATATATTGAGGGAATAAAAGTAGGAAGGGAAACAGAAAGAAGACACAGGACAAAGAAAAATATTTCCTCTTATAACTTCCAAAGTAAATTTAAAAAACAACTTGCAGAGTCAATCATGTGTTTGAATTATTTTATCA